>NC_073695.1:233913843-234213843 GCF_029784165.1 Wyeomyia smithii | reverse complement strand
CAGGTATTAATCAGGCATTAGACGTAAAAAACACTTGCCATATTTTGTTTGGATTTAAGTTGCATAACATTTTTACTAGGGTAAATATGTTTGTTAAATTAGCCGTTACAAATTTGATCTGTAAATACTTTATGTCATTTGTACTCAGAAATATAGAAAATTGAAAAGGAAGGGAAAAAAAGATCTGAGTTGTTATGCTTATATTCCAAGTTCCTTGTTGAATTTAGTATGAATAAACAAGTCCAGTGATAATAAAAATGTCGTTGCCAGCATATGTTTAATAAGAATGATAATTCTACAAACCTCTACAAATTTTTGCTAAAGATTTTGCTAAAGAAGCCTTATTTTACCTCTCGGTGTTATTTCTGTACTTCTGTACAAATATATTCGGTTCAACACAATTGGCATACAGCACTAAAACCTGAAAATCGCAGCACTGAAACGTGAAAATGCAGTATCAAAATCTGCAATAATGCATCCAAAACCAGTTCAAAAGCAAGTCAAGCATTATTCAAAGATTTTCAAAACTCCATCCCCTCTCACTTCCATAACGTTACTACCCAAATTAGTATGAGGAAAATTTTCCATTCACTAATCATAACAAAAACTAGTGAGTAATGTCATTGACGAAATCGCAACGCAATACAACAAACGTATGATTTCTCGGTAACAAACATAGCACATTTTGGTATCTGTTTGGCTGCTATAGAAAACCTGCTGAAAAAAATACCATCCGAACTACTTACTCTCCCTACCATCATCACCGCACCGCATCATCGCTGCTGCGTCACTGCGATGCGAGATGCAATCCAACCAACATTTATGGGACTCCCAATTATTCTTTTGCTTGTTGCTATCGTTTTTTTCCTACGATGCGCCACGTACGAAGAGAGAATTACAACGGAGCAACGCGCATCACTCTATTCTCAGAGTTGTATGTAGTCAACTGTTGTATTTGTCATCTCCGAGTGACCAAGGCACCAACATTTTATTACTTATTCAGAGGATACAATTTTAGTCATGAACTGTGCACTTCATGATGTGCACAACTCAAGATGAAAAAACAATCAGCTCAAAATCATTTCATTTCCTTCACTGCTTAAGAGCTTCGTCATACGAAGTTGTTTAGAATTGTTCCCTTTAAATGAGCTATCGACTTGCGGAAAGATGAGCGCGAGTGATAATTTACAACCTTGCTACCACTTCAACATGCTGTTTAGGGGTCTTAAAAACATCAACGCAGAATTCTGCATATCTCTGAATCTTCGTCACTTAAAACAAACTAATGAACTGGGAAATCAAATAAAACGTCCATTATTTAAAGCAGTGTTAAAAGCAATCCGCCCAATAAAGACTTTTGCTCCACGTTAACACGTAAAACTATTTTTACTAGGCGCTGCGAGTAAAGTAGAACAAAAGAACAAAAACGAATGTGCTTTTTATGGTTTATTCGCGTGTTTCGAGACAATTCATTGGTCGACTTCATTCATGCAGTTTTGCTGGTTTATTCCCGATCGCTTCTGTGCAGGATAGGAGGAAGTAAAGTCCAGCCAGTCACAGTCGTGTGTACAATGTACTATGGGGCGACAATAAATTCCAATCTTTAGGTTGTACCCCCGCATGGGGTCAGGTTGATGCACTTGGATTGGAGGGCAATGACACCGAGCGAACCCCGTCCTGTTCACTTCCGGTGTTTGTTTTCGTAATGACTGGCTAGAAAGTTCGGTTAATATTAGTGTTGAGTTTTACATGAAACTCGAAACATAAAATTAAATTCTAATAATTTGCAATCTGTCAACTCTAGGCTTTCTAAATTTAATTACTAAATAATAAATGAGTCTCATTTGTGTAATCATAAACATATCTACAATCATTCTACTACGAAAAAACAACCCTACATCGAGATAACAACTCACAGATTGTGAGATAATCCATAATGTCCCAACAACCCCTGGAAAGCCTTGGGGCAATCCATGTTGACTATATGTGTCAGTAGTAGCTGTTGGGTGTCTGTCACTGCCTCGCCCCATGCTCGCATATATGAACCGGGGTGTGGTGCGTTATTATCATTCGCGTTAGTTATAGCGACACCAAAGTTGCAGCCTGCCTGCTCATATTTAACCACTCTTCAGCGCGCGTCTCAATGCATCCCGAACAACTTCTGGTTTGCGGCTAGGCTAGGCATCTGGTTATGCAATTTTGCAACTTTGGCGCGGATGAGTGTTGGTGAGAGAGATAGTTGCAAACTAACCATTTGAAATCCGCGGCCGATATAATTATGTTACGAGCATTTAGCGGCGACCTGACCTTTGGCGGTCGACGTAGAGAAATTTATAATTGCAACTTTTGAAGTAGAATTCTTCTCTCAGGAAGTTCGGCTACATGGGGATGTGAAATGAAAATCTAAAACCGAAAAAAGTGAAAAATATGTCCAATTTCAAATGCTAATAAATCGGTTAGTATTCGATGGATTTCCTTCGTTCTTTCAGCAATAGATTGGAAAATCTTCTAAGATTCTTCCCAAAATAAGATAATTGTAATATCATTATTCACACTATTGTACTATTGAAAATAGTCAAGCCTTGTCAAAACGAAAAATTCGACCTCTGATTGGTCGTTATATGCTTGCTTCCCAAGCACGGTCGACAGGATCATATACCTTGCAATTGAAAACATGCTATTTGGCCTATATAAGAGCCTGTTCCAGCCGGAGCCGCTCTTAATAGTTCTAGACAGCGACAACAGCAGTCGTCCTTCCTTAGCAGCAGTTCTAGCCCTGTGGTTGGTCACCACGTCTCAGAAGCAGCGCGGTTTTTCTCAGCGTGTGTCGCCAGACAGCCATTATTCCCCCCGTGTTGGGGCAGCATGAAGATTGCCATCAGGAAATCCAATTTTGGAAATCATAATGCCTTTTGGAAGGCAAATAAACAAGTCATTGAAAGGTAATAATTTTTGTCAACGCAAGCAAGCATTCTGTGTTGCATCCTAACAATTTAAATTTGTCGCACCCGTCTAATTTACTGAATGTGAAATAGCTTCCACAGTGCATGTTGTCCGTGTATCTTAATTCCCCCAATGTTAGGGCAGCTCAATGGTTGTAATTAGCAACCGATTTTGAACCGCAACATGCTTTTTTCAAGGCAAATAAAAAAATAATTGAAGGTTAATAATTTTCTGGCATCAACACAAGCAGACATTCTGTGCGGGATGCAATCAAATTCTGTTGTAGTTGTCTAATTTTTACTTTTTTTAGTAAACCCCCCACTGTAGGGGCAGCGCAAAGGCTGCGATCAGCATAACCGACATTGAATAATAAACTGCCCTGTTAGTACGCATTCACAAAAGCAGTTAGTTCGGCTATGCAGAGCTAATATGAAGTCGATTCAATCAATCAGCATAAACAGAATTTCGTCGTCTCCCAGCTGCCAAGTTGCAACATGATGCAACACGCAACAGCGAGCAAACGAAATCGCTTGATGTTACAAACCGCAATAAGATACGGGTTAAAACCGTTGCGTGTGTGAGAGCACCATCGGTGTTTATTCGCTGGATACACTATCTACTGTCTACTGAACGCAATAATCTGCTTACATGCGACATGGGGACGGGAACATTTTCTTCAACCAAGCTGCACAACACGACACAAAACATGTTATTTTGTTGCTTCAATGAGAGTGCTATCGGTCCGGCTCGACAGAATGTTCACAAGAAATCATTTTTGTGCATCCGTGCTACGAAACTGAGGAAAAACTTTAGAAACTGAAAAAAGAGGTGGAGCTTATCAAATGATCGCTCTGAACCAGAATGAAGTCACACATATTTTTCAAGTTATATCATTCCACCACGTACGTAAAATAATTCATTGCTATTTTAATCCCTATATGAGAGCCTGTTTTAGTCGAAGCCGCTCATAATAGTTCTGAACAGCGACGACAGCAGTCCTCCCTTAGCAGCAGCGGGAGCGAGCAGTGGGTACCATCGATAGCGGATAGCGTCCACAACTGTGGCATGGCTGCGAATAAGCGTAGCAGTTTCAGCGGATCTCACCATCGATAGCAGCAGGGCCAGCAGATGCAGTTACAGCGGATACCAATGGCGGCCACAACTGTGGCATGGCTACGGATAGCGTTGCAGTTGCTCGGCAGTTGGGCCAGCGTATAGCGGCCACAACTGTGGCATGGCTACGCATAGCGTAGCTGTTGCAGCGGGTATATCGGCATCGACAGTAGCAGGGTCAGCTGACGCAACGACACTCCCTTCACTAAAATGCTGTTTCAGTGTGGTAGCGGGAAGCATCAGCAGCAGGCTTGCATGAGGTGAATACATCAGCCAGCAACTTTCTCTAAGGCCTCTGCCACAGTAGACGCAAAAAGCGGCGCGAACCGATTCGCTCGGCCGTAGGTTGATGTACAGCTCTACTGATGGCTGTACATTAACCTACAGCTGAGCGAATCGGTTCGCGTCGCTTTTCGCGTCTATTATGGCAGAGGCCTAATGGGAAAGTTGTATCAGTTTGTTCAGAAGAATATTAGGGTAGGGAACATATTTTAAGCAGCTTTAGGAACCGCCTGTGTATTCAGACGAAATACTCGAAATGTGTTGGGTGAAACTCAAACTGAAGTATATCAACCTGTTCGCTATCATTTTCTCTATCAGAACTTGTTTTCAGATTGTAAAACTAAGTTAGCAAACTTTGACAATCGTCAATCAAAGTTACGAATTGAGGGACACTATTCCAATCACCCCGAACCTATTTTAAGCAGTTTCCATCTGTTTTGCAGGCGTTTTTTTTTTCAGCACCCGAAGTGGCTCCTGAATGGCTGCAATATAGGTCGATTTGTTTCAATTGCAATTGTTCACAGATTTCTTTGTGAATAACGGTTTTACTTATATTCGTAAGGCAGCTAGACAATCAAAGTTTTCGTTTCCATCATTGAAATTGTCAATATTGATCAAAATGCATGAGTTTGAGGCCTGTTTTCTTTGACTGATTAAAATAGGCGCTACTGCTTAAGCCGTTATTACGTAATATTACAGAGATGCGATTGCGTAAATCCGATTTTGAATTGAACAATTGTTCTTTTGAAAACAAATAACACACTTATTTGAAGAGTTAATAGCTTTTGGTACCAATAGCAGTATAGTGACAGCCTCAGCGGTAGATGCAGATGCAGCCGGTACTTCCCTGAGGCCGATGTAAAGGTAAATGGGAGCAGCACGGCGAAACAGTTCGGGTTATGCTTAGACGCGCGTCATTTTTCGTTGTTGATATTCCCCACATGAAACGACGCGCTTTCGTATGATAGCGGTGGTATTAGCGGTAGATGCATTTGCCAACACTTCCTCCAGGAAAAGCCGTGTCTAGTTTTCAATGTGAAAACACCTTTCTCATTGTGTTGACCGTGCGTCTTAGTCCTCACTATCAAGGTAACACAGAGATGTAAGATAAACACTACATCCTATGATAAATTGAACAATTGTCCTTATAAGGACAACAAATGAATGAATGAAGATTTAATTTTGAATTAGAATACTTCTTTTAGGAAGTTCGGCTACATAGGGATGTAAAATGAAAATCTAAAACTGAAAAAAGTGAGAAAATTTTCAAATGCTAATAAATCGGTTAGTTTTCGATGGATTTCCTTCGTTTTTGCAGCAATCGATTAGAAAATCTTCTAAGATTCCTACCAAATGGATGAAATTGCAATTTTATCATTCGAACTATTGTACTATTGAAAACTCTTAAGCCTTGTCAAAACACAAAATTCGACCTCTGATTGGTCGTTATACCGCGCTTTCCCAAGCACGGTCGGCAGAGGTATGGACCTAGTAAATTGGGAATGCATCATTTGGCCTATATAAGAGCTTCATCAGATAATAAACAAACATTTCATCGGATATTAAATTGAAAAACTGAAATTTGAAGAACACAAATGATTATTTGAAAAGTTAATATTTTCTCGTTTTGCGCTATAATCCAAAGTTAATTATCTTCATCTACATGCATACTATGACTATTATTACGTGTTTGCGCCGCTTAGTGTTTGACTACGGTCATGCAGAACGCAAATAACGGCGCGATGCGATTCGGCAAGACGAAATCTGTTGAAATGTATAGCTCTACTTCGCCTTAAAAAGAGTTGTACATTTCACCACGGTAGGGCGAATCGCATCGCGCCGGCATTCGCGTTCTGCATAACCGTAGCCTTTGTTCCGTTCCCGTTTAATGATGTCGTATTAAATGTGCATATTACAATTCGGCAGCACTTCAACTTCTCATTTGCAAGACAAAAAGAAATTACAATACTGCCAATGAAGATCAACGTTTATTTACTAGAAAAAATGACTGACACGCAAGCAGCCAGGTTATCTTTCTTGTAAAAGTATTCTACTTCAACCTTGCGGTCGTGGCTTTGCATACAACCTTCTTGTGATTTTTTTCCGTGGCACGTTTGCACGGCGGCACATGAACCTGCCATAATGTTGCAATTCATGGCTCGGTTGAGGCTAAAAGCCGGTTAATCTCCTCATCAATTCCCACTACTAACCCGTTCGAATCTATCGCCGCGCCGGTGAGACCGACAAGATCAACCCCGGCGTGGTCGTGCATAAGTGGACGCAAAACGGAGAGCTTGGCTTGCAGGAAGTACACCCAATCTGGTCGAGTATGCCCATAAAAAAAGCTTGCTCAAGCACGGGACACCTAAACGGACGGCAAAGTCCTTAACGTCGGCGGTTTTGCTTGCGGCAACTATTGCGCAATTCGGTTGATCAATACAACACACGTCCAGTCCACGACAGCAGTCGCGATAGACGCTTGAAGAACCTTCTTTTCTTAGTTTTTGTTTTTTTTGCTCTTCGGTGTTCAGCAGACTTTAAACTTTAAATAGCCTTCTGGATCGGTAAACTTGCTTGAAGTCTTTATGAACGAAATAATTGAATATGAAGAATTTTGGCATAATCAGTAAGGAAGTAAAATATCGAGGGTCACACATTGAAAATAAAAAAAGGCTTATTGCCAAAACTCAACAATTTTTTTTTAATTGAATTGCATTTACATTCTGTCCGAAGTCGAAATATAAAAAAATAACAAACTTTTATCGTATGTGTATGTATATAAGTAGTTTGTAAACACCATCAGTTCAATGCCTTACCTAAGAATGCAAATAGATTGACAATGAAATCAAATTTGCTAATTCGGTAACTTGCACGTATATGTTGTTAAGAAGGGCCACCAACTCCATGGTGGACCGAAAGGAGAGACATTTACGCGCTGTCCATGGTTAGTCCAACACGAACCTCCGGTTACCCAATTGCCGCCGTACAAACTAAACTTTCCAGATGGTTTGTTTGACAGAGGGACGCGTTAAACATTAATCAGGACTTTACCTTAGTTCACATTTTTTACCTCTGAGACCATGACCGTTCGGTGGTAATAACAAGAGTTAGAGGAAAGTTGTCAATAGATGGTTTTCAGAAAATTGTCTCAATTTCCATTTGAAAATATTGAATTGTGAAAGGAAATTGGAAATAAAAAAAAATCAGTCATTTCAGATTTTTTTCGAAATAAGTTTTTTTAAATAGGCAAAATTTTCTGAAAAAGGAAAAAAAATTAAATATTATCGCATTATCACAAAAGTACACGTGTCATTTAGTGAAGCCAAATGCGCTTTGCGCATGCAATATCAGCTATACACGATGCTAAGTTATTTCTACAATCATTCACCGCATTAAGCTATGCCAATTAATGCAATATAATGTAATTAGATGAAATGACGATGTTTATGATATTTAATACTTCAATTTTTTAGAATCTAATTCTTTTATATAAGGTACACCGGGGCAAGCAATTAAGCGCAACCATTTTGAAATTGAAAATATATACGTTTCGAAATAGTTGTGGATGGCCCCTTATCGATCGGGTTTCAAAATAGTTGTGGATGGCCACTTATCGATATTGTTTTCGGCACATTTTGCATGTTGTAGGATAAGAGAAAATTACTAGCTCGAAAAGATCCTTGACTTGATCGAGAATCGAACCCGACATCACAACCGTGTAGGAGAGCTAGCCGACCGACATCGCTAAATACAGAACCACGGTGACCAACTGAACATATTTTTTACTTTTTCCGGTTTTAGATTTTCATTTTACATCCCTATGTAGCCGAACTTCCTGAGAGATGAAGTTTTACGTCACAAAGGGATGCCGGCAAGGTGGACTTCTCGCACCTCTGCTGTGGTCACTGGTTATAGAACAACTGCTTAGAAACTTGACTGAACAAGGTTTCGAAGTTGTCGGATTCGACGATGATGTTGTAATTCTTCTCTACACTCAGAAAAGAAGGTATAACTTCGATAGTCTGAAATTGGGTGAGACTATACTAATGTTTTCTACTGAGACCAAACACCTTGGAGTGGTTTTGGATCAGAAATTCAGCTGGAATGCACATCTGGGCGTGTAGCAAAGCCACCGGCAGAAAATTGTGATTAAGGCCATGTATCTATTGGTTATATCAGCCAATAATAAGACCAAGAATAACGTATGGCCCAAAACCAAAGTGCTCTATTGAAAGCCTTAGGTGCAATTCTGCATCTGCTACCACTCCATCAGGTAGTACAATTAGAGGCAGAAAAAGGGGAATTGAAACTAACACGTCACAAAAAAGTATCTGAGGGAGGTCAGAGGGTAAAACTAGCAATCCACAATAAATTTTCAGTTGAGCGAACCCATACTAGGTAACGATCCCCTTTTAAAATTATAGAGAACGAACGAAAATTTGGGAGGTCCGAATGTTCGAAAAGTTCTCTCCCACTTGCAAAAAACATTGCAATAATTATGGCGCAGTCGCAGTCGACTTCATGATGCGGCTCAAATAAAAAAAAATCGATTTTTCTTTGAAAGTTGGCGCCGGTGACACTGAAGGCCGTTTTCAACTTGAGACTGTGAAAATGCTGTTTTTGTCATTTTCGTTTGTAGCGTCGACAAATTTTTCAGCCTTGCCAACAACTTTGCCGAAGATGTAACATCGATCAATCAAACCGTTCTGACGATAAAAGTATTTGTAATTTTCAATACCCTTCATACATAAATCCTTTTCAAATATTATTCGTGATTTAAAAAAAATCAACAGCACTTAGCACATCTGAGCAAACTTGCAGGCAAATTAAAAATGATTATTTAAAAAATATAATAAGCAAAATTGGGATTTTTTTTGCGGAACTGCTCTTTTTAGCAAAAATTAGTCTCACATTTCTCCATCCTAAACTTTTTGACATATAATTACTTCTTACGGCAACATATATTGGGGTACAATTCAAAAAAACTGAGAACATCGAAAGCTTCACTTTATCCACTTTCAAATGCTTAAAACTTAGTCAGTTTTCAGTGGTTTTCATCCATTCTTACAGTAATTATCTGTTAAATTATTAATCGTGATTTTTTGATTGTAACTATTGTACTTTTGAAAAATGTAGAGCCTTGTTGCGCTCATTTCAAGATGGCTTGACAAAGTTTTTTTTTTAATTCTTTTAGCACCAATATTTAGTGGTTAATTTGTGGTTTCGAAATCCAATTTGTGGTAATTTGTGGTTGAATAATTCCTGAGAAATTTTCAGAAAACTGAGTCAAGCCATCTCTGAAAATGTTTTCGCTCCAAATGAATCGGACAACGATGATATATACATCAATCGAAAGCTCTTAATTTGTGGTTCACGAAAATGTAGTTTTTGTGGGCATACTTCATAATAAAATAATTAAAAAACTATTATTTAAACTTTTGAACATTGTTTACCTCTTGTTGTCAACACCGACCGTACGCGGCGCTGGTAGACCATCAAGATGATTTTTTCTCAGAAAGCTTTCGTGTAGTGATGAGTATGGTGAAACTAGAGATACTCAGAGGGAGAGATATGCGGTGAGCCAAACGAACCGTCAAAATTGGAGCCAAACGAACAAGAAAGGTAACTCCACATTAAGAGGTATTGCAATCAGGTACAAAAAAGAACGTGTTTATTTCTATACGATTTTTGTTCTATTGCCAATGAATGAATTAAGAATGCTGTGAGTGATTTTTACCCGGAGTTCAACAAACCTTGTGTATAGGTAACGAAATAAGTGAAGGTGTATAAAATTAAACATAAACATAAAATATATCACCTTAACAGTTTTCGCGAAGCACTTCACTGTTCTTAGGGACTTTCACCGTCACCACCGATTATACAAGTCGAATGTTAGTAAACATTGCGCTTTGAGAAGAGATCTGGCACCTCTGACATATGAAACCCAGTTGCCGAATTGGCGATTTTTTTCACCGCGAATCTCTTCCTCTGAGTATTTCTAGGTGAAACAGTATGTAAACAGCAGGGATACTATATGTGCAGATTTGCTGCGAAATACAAATGTGGATCAATTAGCAGATATTTGTAGTTGACAAGCCTCCGTGTGTTTTACGTAAATTTCCTCAAAATAAGTGAAGTTTTACGTAGACATGCGAGCGTAATTTTCTCGGTCTTCGGTCGAATCATTTCCGGAAATGTAGTTTTGCCGTTTACCGATTGTTTGAAAACAAAAACTTAAATTAATACACCTAGGGGTGTGATCTGGACTTTCTCATACAAAATCTATTATATGTTAAAATCTATTAGCACATACGTTTTAACTCTTGGGATAAATCACAGCCTGATAATAATAAAGAACAATTTTTTGTTTCGATAAATATAATAAAATTTTGGTAACCAACTACGCAACTGTATTCGACTGTTGGGTATTTTAGAAACCGGAATGATGCCTGAAGGTTGGGAATGGGCCTTAGAACTGTAGGAAACGGTTGAAACGCATGGTAAATGCCCAAAGGTGTGAGTCCTGACTATAATTAAAATTCGATATTTTCTCGCCTCAGGAATATGCTACTACAACTACCCCCTGAATAATAAAACAAAAAAGCTTTCAACGGCAGCGACAACTGTATGTCGTATACAGTAAAGTCGCTTTTTACGCGATTTTTTTACGCGGGTTGCTTTCCTCCATTACTCAAAAACGGTACAAGATATCGACCTCATTTCAATCACGTTTTCCGTTTTAGGCCACGAGTGATCATATATCAGTTTTTGAAAAAATCACAATTATTGGTGTAAACAGTTAGAATTCAAAATATTGAATTTTGGTCTCTAGATTGGCCACTATCATATTATAACGATGTTTTAACGTTTTAGGACGGTTTTCTTTGTTATATTTGCAACTCAAAAAAGTTGTTTTTTACGCGGGCCCATACAAATTTGGAACTCATCCCCCGCGTAAAAAACGACCTGTCGATATGTTCTAGATAACCCACTAGCACTAACATCGGCAGGTGCCAGTACTATGCTCATCCAACGCCGCGTACGAACGGTGTTGACAACAAGAGGTAAACAATGTTCACAAATTTAAATAATAGTTTTTTTAATTATTTTAATATGAACTATGCCTACAAAAATTACATTTTCGTGAACCACAAATTAAGAGCTTTCGATTGATGTATATATCATCGTTGTCCGATTCATTTGAAGCGGAATCATTTTCTCAGTTTTCTGTTTGGCTTGACTCAGTTTTCTGAAAACTTCTCAGAAATTACTCAACCACAAATTACCACAAATTGGGTTTCGAAACCACAAATTAACCACTAAATATTGGTGCTAAAAGAATTAAAAAAAAAATACTTTGTCAAGCCATCTTGAAATGAGCCCTTGTTGCGCGCATTTTTCGATCAATCAGAGCTGAAACAAAGCCTTCTTACCCAACACAGCCGAAGCTAAGGTCTACAAATGATTGACTTAATAACAGAGTAGTTGTTATTTTATCCGTTATAATCCACAAAGACACGCCAACAGGAAGTTTAACTCTCAGTAGTTACATAAAAAAACTAGCATGCGGAAATTGATTCTTCACTGAAGAATCTTCAGTGTATAATTGATTACCGCAGCAAGAGGACGCTTGACTCTTACTGAAAACTGGATCGACCAACAGCCAAAAGAGCAGCTGTGTAAATGTCTGCAATATGCAGATTGCATTCGTTTGCAAATTTTTATTGATTCACAGATATTTACAGTTTTTTCATAATTTCTGCAGATTTTTGTCAGAGTTACCTTATATTTGCAAGACTTGCTCAAAATGTGTCCAGAGACTTTTACCTCTCGGTGCGTCATTTTTTCGAAGTGCCGATAATTTTTTATCAAATCTGGCATGTCTGGTAGCAGCTGATTTTAGTGCAGCAAGACTGAGCAGGCGACTTATTCGATCGCAGCATTTCATAGTAGACGGACAGACCGGCGGACTGCACAGTATTGCTGAACAGGTTCCAACATGGTAGTAATTTTGTCCGGATCTGTTGCGTCTCACTTGCTCTCAGCTATTTGGCCACTGTTAATAGCTGTGAGTGTACCGGTAGCGTATGTGTACGATCGTCATGTCTTGTTTGCTTGCTTGCTCGCTTGGAAAAAATTTAGAACCGCACATTTCATAATTTGCATGGTAGTGAATATCAACATTGCTTCAAGACAAATTTGGTGGCACTGAGAAAGGTCGACTATAATTTGTACTGGAATTGTAATTTGCAGGAGGAATGAAACTATTTACTTCAAGCTGGTGTATTTCGTAACAGCTCTATTCTAGCTTCAACTTCGGATCACAAGTGTTCGGCTAGTTTTTAAGATAACAGTAAGCTTACGGGAGTCTAAACTTGGCCGGTATGCCGATTGTCTCCGGTGCCACCCTAACGATATGCTTCTTCGCTTGTTGACGGTTATACAGTTGATGAAAAACTAATGTTCTTCGCGCACAACGTGCGTAATGTATACTACAAATAATGCGCAGCAAAGTCTGTCCCTTTTTTTACATTCCTTTATTTCTTTACGGACCCGCTTAACTGTTGCGTTAGTCGTCTCCGTACACGCAAAAGTTGGATGGTGCGGAACC
The DNA here is from genome assembly GCF_029784165.1 of Wyeomyia smithii. Taxonomy (NCBI): domain Eukaryota; kingdom Metazoa; phylum Arthropoda; class Insecta; order Diptera; family Culicidae; genus Wyeomyia; species Wyeomyia smithii. The sequence continues at coordinate 234,200,894 of NC_073695.1, read as the reverse complement.
ACTTCAATATTGTGTTAAGTTAGCGCATCTCTTGTACTATTTTGGAACCAGTACAACGGATGTGTGTTGTTCATAACGCATATAGTGCTCAAGCAAATGTTAATGTATTGGACGGGTCAAAATCATTACACTTATGAAGTATTAACCGGTGCTAGTGTTATCATGATGATTTGTACTGGTATTGGTAATAATATTCAGAACGTTGCTATCGTTAAAGCAGTGTAACCAGTAATCCATACTGATTATTTTGGTACTAACTTCTGATCGATTCGATATCATATTTTGAATCGTTTCCGGTAGTTTGAACTTATCGTCTGCTGTGTAATGGAAGCGCGTTGGGGCTGGAGTAACTATCTATCTGGAGGATGCTATAAAATACCTTGCTGCAGCAGTGTTGGAAGTTACGCTGCTAGAATTATTTGTAAAACCGAGAATCATTCTGTGTCATCTGAGGTTGGCAATTCACAATTCTAGGGAATTGAATAAGCTCCTATCCTAGCTGTTCTGTTTCCGAAGAAAACGGGACAGAAGGCATAATTCGAATAATTCACAGATTTGTAGAAATTAAAACCAACCGTCTTTTTAAGAACGACCCTATTTTCGATTGAAGCAGTGAATATAAGTTTTTCCCATCTCTGTACTACAGTACTTGTGAGTTTAATACATGCGATATCGTTAATGATTAATAATGTCTCTTATACGATTGTCGTTCATGAAATATTCAAAATAATTACTGCTATGAAATAAGCAACAATTTTTACTTAAAATCTCGATTCTATCGAAACACTTTTGCCATAAACAGCTGTTGGTATTATTTGATTTGAACGCACCAAACGGAGGAAACGGGATGCTTTTTACTGAGATTCGAACATACTGGAATTGTTAGGTTCATAGTAGGAAAATACAGCACCCGTGATTGGTTCGGAGTCAGTTTACAAAACAAATAATAACAACATTGGAATATCGCCGTTTTCGCTCAAAACTTGCTTAACTCTAATGAAAATTTAAAATTTGACACAATCTTTACATCAAGCGTAGTTCAGGAATTAATTTTTCGTTTTGAACTGAACTTTTAATAAAAAAAAGTCTTTCATTTCTCCATCCTGAACTTTTCACCAAAAATTTCAAAAAAAAAATAAAAACAAAATTGAAATTTAATATCCATTTATAATTTAGTTTGATCTAATTTTTTTTTCACGGTGTATGTTTATCGTAAATCATTACTATTTCCTTACAATTCAGCCTGTCTTTCTGTACAACCAAAGGTTTCTGAGCTATAAAGCTTTGAATAGGATGTCAAAACGCATATGCTTTTTTTAGAAAATTACTCCACTTCAAAAATTTGACCACTCGTAGAAAATACTAAATTTGTTAAGTCTGTACGTGCGCAAAGTTTCATTCTATCCAAAAATGACCGAAATTATTTTTTGCGCATTTTCAGGTCATTCGGTATAGAAACGCCTTCGGTTTGTACCCTTATAAGATCAGTCACATTATTTCGCCTCTGCGATTTTGAAACCCAAACTCTATCACATTATTATTCATGTATAAACTATTCGGCTTGCTTCATTTTAAATTTCATTTAGTTAGGATCACTAATCGTGGCACATAGCCCTTTGATAATAATCTACTTCGTCAAAAGTAGGCAATAACAATCCGTTGTTTTTTTTTTTCTAGAGCACCCAAAGCACCCAAATACTCATGACTCACCAGGGGTTAAGATGCTAATTCAAATTCACCCAGTTATGCTGCCTAAACATGCAACCCTTAACCTACAAACCTCATGAAATAATTAATTACTCTCGCTTGACCGCCGTTGAAGATTTCAATTTGGGCATTTTGAGAACGAGAACGAATCAATACTTCGCGAAGGAGGATTACGATAAGTAAGTAGGTTTTACTTTCGTAAGGGGTATTGCCCCTCGAACTACTCATTACACCAGTATTAACTAATTACCTATTGTTATGCAGACCCACTTTGGTCACAAAGAAAAATACCGCCGAACTTTATCTTCTTACGGAAAAGAACGTCACCGATATCTAGAAGTGCGGTTAGCATATTTCATTTTTAAATCATGATTAATGCCGACAAGAAAGTCGCCACTTTACCCTTCTGTGTCGAAACCTCAAAACACGACAGACGCATGCTTCACGGATTAGCTCTTAGAATATCAGTGTTGCGCCCCTTTCACTTGTCTGTGTTTTCGGTTCGTGGCGAAGGTAGTAAAACAAGTTGCCCAGTTCTACCACATGCCGTTTTTGACAGTGTTGTTCCGGCCTATCGCCTTTCTCTTTTTCAAAACTCGGCCGGGTGGGACTAGTCTAGAGGGGAAACATATTTAGTGCTTCACGCATAAGTGACTGCTTTGCTTTTGGCCCGAGTTCATCAGGCTGATTGAGCACCAGAAGTAAGTTATAAATGGTTGCTTCTTTGTTTCCTGCTACCTACAGCAGACTGGAATGCATGAATCTGTTCGATTAGAATTATTGCTTATTCTATGCTTCCATAGCGATTCACGGTGTTGAACGATGGCTGGGAACGTTTTTTTTAAGACAGACAGCTGTTCATAAAGTTGTTTTCCATTTATGTTTTAACTGTCGCGGTAGATTGGAACAAGACAACGAAATTTATTAAATTGTTTTCTACACGTTCTGCTCCGGAATCAGCTTCAATTCTTTATCCCACCGGTGAAATATAGAGTCAAAAAGCATATGCCGAAACAATTCTCAATTTCCGCCCAATTTCACCCGCTCATACGAATTTCAACCAAACTTCCGTCATGTCTGCTGCTGCGGGGGGTGTGGAAAATTCATTACCGATCTCCAGAACGTTCGGAACGATTGTTGTTTTGAAACAATCAAATCCGAAGTCTGGTCGGTGAGAATGCTCGCGAGCACATGGTGTGAGAACAAAGCACAACTACACACCAACTGTCCGCGGATCAAGGCTAATTCCGATCGAGACGCACAGACCGTGGCGTGGCAGCGGCGACGATGGCGGCGGCAACGAGTTTGTAATTTTGTGCATATTGATTGAAGGCAGGTACCACACCAGATTCGCATTGCACAAAGTGAGTTCAGCTAATGAATGCCTACAAGTCTCGGGTTATATACTAGCTGTTCTAGCGCTTTGAGGTGTGTTCACGGTGGACGAAATGATTCATCGGTGAAGTGAGATGATGGTAGTGCAGTTTCCGGAGAATGAATATACTATCATTTTTGCTCTATCATACATTTATTAGGTGATACATAACTGTTTTAAGCAAAGTTTATCGACCTATAAACAAAAATAAAATGTCATTAACTTAATCGGAAAAGCTGATAAGATCGAAGTCTGCTCCAAAGTTCATTAGTCATGACTAATGAACTTGAAAAAACAATTTTAGACATAAAGCATTTCAACAAAATTATGATTGTACAGGTTGTTGAAAAAAATGGTGCATACAATAGTGGTCCTCTAGAGGTAAAGTTTTTAGTATAGGCTTAAAAAATTTCCCATCCAAAAAATTAGTGAAGTAAAACCTCTTGAAACCAACGAAAAAGGATTTCGAATTCGGATTGCAAAACCAACTATGGTATGTTCCCAGTTTCCGCGAACGAAATTGATAAAAAAAAAACGACCTTAACGGCAGTTAAGGGACGCCAAAAAACCGAGACTGGCTGCGTTGAAAACCGGTTTTGATCTGCTCGGGATTGCGTAAAAAATCTTCGGGCGATCAAATACTGCTGGTTTCCTTTGGGAAGTATCGAGTTTTGAAAAGAGATCGATAAATATTTTTTTTTGCTTTCCGGAAAAAGTGTCTAAATACGATGTAAGCATGTTGATAACATTAGACACCCTTTATGTTTAGTTCTTGTTGACATAATTCTATTTACTCGTAAACATTCCAATGTCACTATAGTAACTGCTTGTAAACACAATTTCAATTAACTTACGCGGTTCTTGCTGCCCGCGTCTATCTACAAGCCAAGGTTTAGTTTCGTGTTGCTACTATAGCTACAGATGTGAATACAGACGGCTCTGCTGTTACTTGTAGCACCTTTTTTCAGTTAATAAACTCCAATACACTGACTCACGTTACTGGCTACAACCACCGGTAGAAAACTCTTCACATCGAGTGTTGGCGATAATCCTTTGTAACTCAAGTAGACACTGTCATGCGTCCTCTCCTCCAGGACAAGTTCGCTTTCTACACTACAATCCGCTCACTGAAGTCACTGAATTGGCTGAATGTTCGTATGGATTGGATAGTTTCACTTAATAAATTCCGACTGCAACTGATTTGCATATCAATAATTACCAACAACTTACAGTGGATCAATTCACTTTGTTGCTGGTAATTATTGCGCTTTTTGTCTGAATAAAACGATCATAGGCAAGCGGTAACGGGTAGATTAATCATTCAAATTTATTTTCCATTCGGAAGAAGAAACAACACGCAGCAACGAAGCCTTCGACTAAGGGGATGGGTACCCGTCTCAGAGTCGGTGCTCTGCTTAGTAGCTGAATTCATTTATTGTAAGTGTATAAACGATAGTAATAACAATAAAACGAAGGCCCCCTCGCAACTGAACGATCACGAGTGGAGCAAACAACAACATTGCACAATAATAAATTCGATTTTAATTTTTAACACCGCCTCGCACGACTTTACCGAACCAGACAACTACTTTTATTACTACCGCTACTACTACAGCCTTAACTGTTACTAAAACAACGTTCCGATCGTCTTTCGCAGACACCAATAACAACAAACAAACAGCCAAAATTGACTTGATCGACTTCTTCGAGGTGTTTTCGGTGCTTTAGTCTGTTTTCTTCAAACTAACACACGAAAAAAAAAAGCTAAAAGCTTTTCAGACAAAAACAGTCACCACCAAACGATTTTCCACTTTAGCAAAGCACTGAGGCTACATGTCACCTGATAACCTTACAGACACACTATAATATTCACAAGGTACTGAGCACGCTTCACCTAAGTACCTACTGTAAATTGCGATCACTTTAAACATACCTCGTGAATACCGCGGAATATCACACTAATATCGAAGAGTGAAGAAAATTGCGTCCACCCTCAAGTACGGTTCGAGATCGACTGCGGCTGTGTGCTGTTCGTAGCGTACGTTGAGTTTGAATAGGAATTGGAAGCCAGCGATCCGTGAATGCATGCACGCTGTGTGTCGCATCGCAGGCTTCAACACTCACACGCCCGCAATCCTGTTGGTGGCGCGCGACACGGCAAGGCTTCGATGAGCGAGAGACCCAACCTTTTCTCGGGCGCCTAAGTGGAAGAGCTGATTTGAAGAAGTTTTTGATTTAGTATTTAGTTGAGCTTTGTTTATACATTCAATACCAGATCGAAACGTAAGTTTCAATTCATGGAGTTTTCGATTCAATATAACGTATGAGGAAAGAAATCCCAACAGACTTTCAATTCCAAATTAAAATCTTGTGCAATTTATTTTTCTATACTTGTTTGTTTATTCAAGTAATGTAACTCATTAACAAACCTCATAGGAAAAACTCAGCTCCACATCGCACTGATTTCCTGATCCCCTGGGGTACTTGCTTTATAGCTTCCTGAACTCCGGATGTTTCGTTTGTTTTTATTTTATTCTTATTTATTTATTTGTCGTCAATCATTTTGAGCTCCTTCTTGATTTTTCTATCAAACAACCGACTTTTTTTGCTCTGTAACCTTTATGGTAGACCATTCGCTTCAAATTTGCTCAGAAAGTTTCAACAAACTGCATCTGTGGCACATTTTGAGGATTGTATTCTTCCGGAATGAACCCGATATTACCTTGTCGCAAATCCAAATGCAAGGTCTGGCCAAAACACTACTTTGTCATTTTTAGAGTACTTATATTTTAGGTTTTAAACCCATTTCCTGCAGATGCTTGTTCACCATTTTTTATTCAATCGGATATTTGTTGCCCAGCTTACGATATTATTTCGCCGATCAACCAGCCGTTTCCGCCCCAAATTTCGCTCGAACTTTGCTCTTGCAAAGTGCATTTTCGTCCGGATTTTCTTTTGAAGGTATTTCCATTCTCGAAGAGTTTGACAATAATGTATAAAAATATTTTTTACATCCAAGATCTTTAGAATAGTGTAACACTTCACTGTTAGAGTTTTTCTTTATTTCACAAAAATTGAAAATCAATTTACGACGGTCTTCTTCCGACAACGCTTTTTGGGCAGTTTATTTCAATAAAAGCATCTTATTAATTCAATAAAATCGTTTGCTTAAAACAAATGAACAGATTTTATTGAAACAATACGACATTTTATTGAATTCCATAAAGGTTTTTATCAAATTATAAACAGGAACATCTCTGTTTTATCAAATCAAACCTTTTGTTCAATCAAATATTTTTTTTATTGTTTTCAAGGTGATAATAAATTTGCAGGATCAAAAGCCTAATTTAAATAAAAGCTTAACCTAAAAACAAACCATCACAGTAGTCATAGTATATTCGCGGAAACCATCGATTTAAGTGTTTGCAAAATCAAATACCGTAAACCGTAATAATTCTACGCTTTCAAGGCAACCTCCGCGGTATGCTGAAAATAAATCGCTAAGGGAACACCCAGGGTGGTCAAGCCAAGCTACGTAGCAAATATGAAACTATTATTTTCCTCTGTGTGGACTCATCACTGCGACCAGAGACATTTTGATCTATTGTGATATGAAATATGAAACTAAAAAAAGAAATTAGAAAATAATTAGAGTTAATGGAATTCAATTGCGATGTTCCCCAAGTATTTCTGTAGTAAATTTTTTTTTTCGTAATATAATTTTTTTTGTCATGTAAATCTAAAGGTTCAGCAAATCTATCAAGTCTAACCCGAGTTCTTGCTGTTTTAGTGATTTTGGCGGCAGTTTGAGAAAATAAATTCTTCAAGAAACGCCAGGCCAGTTAACGTACTCAGATCAGCTTTATTCATACTGAGTAGGTTCCGTGTGATTCTATTGCATGGCGTAATGAATAGTTTAGATTGTCTTGCTTTGGAGTAAGCCCTCCAGTTGGCATCAATCATCATTGATTCCCAGCCTCTGAGCTCAGATTTCAAACAGGATGAAGACACCCCACAGAATGGCTCCGGCCCGATGAATGCAGTTGAAGAACCAATTCTTGCTAAGAGATCGGCTTTTTCATTTCCTTCTATACCACAGTGACCAGGCACCCAGTATAGATTAACAACGTTTGTTGCAGTTAGTTGTCGTAGGGATTGAATACAATCCCATACCAACTTCGACTGACATGTGTATGCTTTTAATGCATTGAGGGCTGCTTGACTATCTAAGAAAATACAGATATTGGCATACTTATATTTCCTAGCTAAGCAAATATTTGTGCATGTTAAAATAGCATTTATTTTAGCTTGAAAAACATACATTGATTCCTGGTCCAGTGACCCCAGCGCCTGTAGATTAGCCCATTTTAGAGCCATCTGTATAAAAAATGACTGATCCTGGAAGAACTTTAGGACCTTCTTTTCCCCATTCGCTGCGATTGGATTCAATCACTTTGTAAGGAACACTGAAGTTAGTCCTAGAGTCCATCCAATCTTCATTCATGGTTACTAAGGTGTTCAGTTGAAAATTCTTGAGGATTTGAAAATGTCCCTTCAAATCCCCTTCCTGAAAAATTTTAACACGTTTGAGCCTAAGAGCACCTTTTTCGGCTTCAAGTTGTACATATTGATGCAAGGGTAGAAGATATAAAAGTGCTTCTAAGGCTTTGGATGGTGCACTGGCCATTGCTCCTGTTGTTGATAAACATGCCAGACGTTGTAGTTTATCTAGCTTCTTCTGAGCTGATATTTGTGTAGTTTTGGGCCACCACACTAGCGAAGCATATGTTACTCTGGGTCTCACTATTGCTGAGTATATCCAGTGGATCATCCTCGGTTTGAGTCTCCACTTTTTGCCGAATGTATTGCTGCAAGCCCAAAGAGCGTTATTTGCCTTTGAGATTGCATACTCTAAATGGTCATTCCAGTTGAGCTTATAGTCGAGCATTACACCTAGGTACTTAGTTCGCTTGGATAGCACCAACTGTGTTTCTCCCAACTTAAGAGTTGCGATATTATATTTTCTCTTTCTTGTAAATGGGATAATGACTGTTTTAGAAGGATTGACGTTTAGTCCTTCCAGCTTGCACCATTTAAGTGTGTAGTTTAGGGCGGATTGCATTCTATCAGTAATGGTAGACCCGCATTTACCCCTAAGTAAAATAGTAATGTCATCAGCGAACCCGATGACTTCGTATCCTAGGTTTGTTAAGTTGTTAAGAAGATCATCGACTACAAGAGACCACAATAAAGGAGATAAAACCCCTCCTTGCGGGCAACCTCTTGTTGGTTTTGTCGTTAAAGTTGATCTTCCTAAATTGGCTTTGATTAACCAATTATCCAACATAGCAAGTATCCAGTTCGAGATGCACATGTCAAACCCCCGATTTAACATAGCTTTCTTTATAGATTCATGGGAAGCGTTGTCAAATGCTCCCTCAGTATCGAGAAAAGCTGCCAGTGAGATTTCATTAGCGTCAAAAGACTTCTCTAGTTTTGAAACCAACGTGTGAAGTGCTGTTTCAGTTGATTTACCAGCTTGGTAGGCAAACTGGAATTTGCTCAATGGTCTGCTGTTCAAATATGATAGTTTAATATGTAGATTGATGATTTTTTCCATCATTTTCAATATGACAGAAGTTAGACTGATTGGTCTGTATGCTTTGGGACTTGTCCTGTCACGTTTTCCAGCCTTAGGAATAAATATGACGCGGACTTCTCGCCATTTACTAGGAATGTAGCTTAGTATCATGCTAGCCCTGAACATCTTTACCAGAGAGGGGACTATAATATCCTTGCTTTTTTGTAAAAGCACTGGATATATCCCATCTGGCCCTGGCAACTTAAAGGTCTTTAAGGAATCCACTGCCCATTCAACTCTTGACGTCGTGAATATTACACTGGCTAATTCTTGAGCTTTAACCTCGTCATGAATTGAGCTAGGATGAGCTATATAGAAGTCCTGTGCGTTTTCAGAAGTCAATTGAGTCGAGCTTTGGAAGTGTGTATCCATCATGATACTAAGTGTTTCCTGAGTATCTGTTGTGAACTGACCGTTTTCATTCTTTAAGCGGCCAAGTCCATTAGTGTGATCTTTAGAGAGGGCTTTATGGAGTCTAGCTACAACAGGCAAGTTTTCAACTTGCTCACATTTAGGATTCCAATCCCTTCTCTTTGATTTACGAATCTCTCGATTGTATTCTTTTAGACAGCTTTTATACTCTGTCCAGTTACCGGTCATTTTGGCCTTGTTGAAGAGCCTTCTAGATGATTTTCTTACTAGAAGTTTTCCGTTTCAACGGGCAACTTACTTCAAAGGCTTCTATTATATTGGTGAGAAAAGATGAAGAAACAACTTCGAGCTGCTCGGTGGAATATAGGTCGTCCACTGGAACAGAATTCTTGTTCAAGAGTGTGGAATGAAAGCTATCCCAGTTTGTTTTTCTTGGATCCCTGAATCTTTCAGTCACCAGTTCCCCCGAAACGTAGTTAAACAAAATTTGTTTATGATCCGATAATGATTGTTCTTTTGACACATGCCAATTTTCAATCATTCCAGATAATTTCGAGCTACAGAGTGTTAGATCAAAAACTTCTTGTCTAATGTTGGTAACAAATGTTGAATCATTACCTTGATTACAAATGTTTATGTTTTGTGAAATTAAATAGTGCAGTAAACAATTACCTCTATCATTGATGTTTTTACTACCCCAAACAGTGTGGTGGGCATTTGCATCACATCCTATGATAAGCTGTTTGTTTTTTAGTTTGCAGTGTTGAAGAAGCGCAGCTCCTTCTTTGGGAGGAATCTCAACGATATCTCCGGGGAAATAAGCAGAGGCGATGATGATCTCCGTTGTCCCTCGGGTCGTTGGAACCTCCAGTTGTATTGCTACGACGTCTCTACTGATGAATTCCGTAACAGGTATAAACGTTAGATTTTCCCGTATAAGAATTGCTGCTCTAGGAGCAGTTTGTGTACTATCGTAAAGTAGCTTACAATTGGGCGTAGACATTCATTGAACTCTATTGTGGTTAAACCAAGACTCTTGAATTAGAGCTACGTCCAAATTTTCACGGGTGAACCTGCTACATAGGACGCTGCTAGCTCCTTTTGCGTGGTGGAGGTTCACCTGAATTAATTTAATTTTATTCGGCATTATTGTTTTGATTTCCATTTCTCAGTGGTATGATCATCCCTCTGATTGGAATGGTTTCCAAAAATGTGTGTGCTTGTTCGAATCGTATCCCTAGCCGTGGCATTAGGGCTATTGATCGACCAGCAGCATTTGCAGGTTTCCCAGAGTCTGATGAGGGGCGTGAGTTACCTCTTTGGACGGAAATGGGACCAATATTGTTTGACCCTGAGTTCTGTTTACCATAGGCACTATTGATGCCCTTGGTATTGCCCTCTGGGATTGTGCAATTGGTGTTACCAAACTGTCCAAAGTGGCCATTCCTCCCTTTTTCGGAGACTTTAGTTCTGGATTTGCCTGATGATAATGTTGTGAATATTTTGAACATTATCTGTCCAAATATAAACTAACTGGAATCAAATGAATGTTATTATAATTGCAATGAAAGTTTTATAATTGTTGACCGTATTAAGTAAGATCGTTTTAATTATTTCCATCATGCAATTAATGATTAATTAAAAATGTAATAAAAAATAATATGATTTTGATTATGTTCCATATTTTTTTTTCCTCATATATCATTTATTTGACACGGCACAAATACAATTTAATGTTTAACGGCGCCAATTATATCTGGTGACTTAAAAACTAAAAGCAAATTTTTTATCCTCGCTGCCGACTACGAGCTGAAATTAAGTCTAACTTAAAACTAGCATGAATTTTTCAATCAGTGTTTTGTTGTTGAATGGTCGTCTGATGCTCTTCGAATGGCCCAAGTCATGAGCTGGGGCAGGGGCTTGCATCCTCGGGCCCTGGAGGTATTGTGCGGGGTCTAGTTGCTGGTTATGGTTCGTTGTTGTTGTTCGCTAGTGTTCAAGTGGCCATATGGAATGTGCCGCTGAGCCAAGATATCACTGAAGGCCTCGGGTTCTCAGGTCGTGGCGAATTCGAGTGGGGTGCAGTTGCTGATTCCAAAATCTGTGCTTAAGGTTCAAACGTGTTCTTGTCGTTTTGTTGGGTGTAGACGGAGGGGAACGGGACTAGACTGGGGCATGGATGGATTTTAGGAAAACGTATATAAAGGTCAATGAAATCTCGACCTACATCCAACCCCTTGAACCACGGATTCGTCGATACCTTAATACCGTATAATGGAATGTGACCACCTTCCCAGTTCCCCTCTGGTCCAAGAATTTTGCCAACTGATGATCGTATTCTGACGTACAAATACAAAAAATTCATTAAAAGCAATTGGTCTTTCATAAATTTCACCGTTTGTTGCGCCCACCTTAGCCAAAGAGTCCGCTTTCTCATTACCCGGTATCGAGCAGTGAGAAGGGACCCACGCTAAGGTAATCTGAGAAGATTTTTCGGATAAAGCACTCAGATGTTCCCGTATTTTCCCCAGGAAATACGGAGAGTGCTAAACATCTTTCATCGATCGGAGAGCCTCAATGGAACTGAGACTGTCCGTAAAGATGAAATAATGGTCCGTGGGCATTTTTTCGATAATCCCTAGGGTGTACTGAATTGCAGCTAATTCTGCGACGTAAACAGAAGCAGGATTATCGAGCTTATGGGAGACGGTTAAATTGTTATTGAAGATACCGAAGCCAGTGGACCCATCGATAAGTGATCCGTCAGTGTAGAACATATTGTCGTAGTTGATGTTTCGATATTTATTAGAAAAAATTTTGGGGATCTGCTGCACGCGTAAATGATCCGGGATTCCACGAGTTTCTTCTATCATGGATGTTTCGAAAAACACAGAAGAATCAGAAGTATTTGATAAGTCGACACGATTTGGAATATTCGAAGAAGGGTTAATATTTTGGGACATGTGATTGAAATACAATGTCATAAAACGGGTTTGAGAATTAAGTTCGATTAACCTTTCAAAATTTTCAATCACAGGACGGTTCAAGACCTCACATTTGATAAGAATACGAGAAGACAGGCTCCAAAAGCGGGTTTTCAAAGGCAGAACTCCAGCTAAGACCTCCAAACTCATCGTATGGGTCGACTGCATGCAACCTAAGGCGATACGCAAACAACGATATTGTATTCGCTCCAGTTTGATCAAATGTGTGTTTGCTGCGGAGCGGAAGCAGAAACACCCGTATTCAATAACAGACAATATCGTTGTTTGGTAAAGCCTTATAAGGTCTCCTAGATGGGCTCCCCACCATTGTCCGGTTATTGTACGAAGAAAATTCACTCTTTGTTGACATTTTTTCATCAGATACCTCACGTGACAACCCCAGGTGCTTTTAGAGTCGAACCAGACACCAAGATATTTGTGTACCAAAACCTGAGAAATCGTTTTACCCATTAATTGTGTTTGAAGCTGAGCAGGTTCATGCTTCCTAGAAAAAACTACTATCTCAGTCTTCTCCGGAGAGAATTCGATACCTAGCTGTAAAGCCCAAGCAGACAAATTGTCCAAGGTATCTTGCAATGGTCCTTGCAAATCGGCAGCTTTGGCTCCTGTAACAGAGATTACACTGTCGTCTGCAAGTTGTCTTATCGTGCATGAATTTGCCAGACATTCGTCGATGTCATTTACATAAAAATTGTAAAGAAGGGGCTTAAACATGAGCCCTGGGAAAGACCCATGTAGCTAATTCGAAAAGTTGCCAAATCGCCATGCGCAAAATGCATATGCTTTTCGGACAACAAATTGTACAAAAAATTGTTCAAAATTGGAGTAAATCCTTGTCGGTGAAGTTTACCCGAAAGAATGTCAATAGAAACGGAATCAAAAGCCTCCTTAATGTCCAAGAACGCAGACGCCATTTGTTCTTTGCGAGCATACGCCAGCTGAATATCTGTTGAAAGCAACGCAAGACAATCATTCGTCCCTTTGGCACGGCGGAAGCCAAATTGAGTATCTGATAGTAGACCATTTGATTCGACCCAATGGTCTAAACGACGGAGTATCATTTTTTCCATCAATTTCCGGATACAGGATAGCATTGCAATCGGCCTATAAGAGTTGTGATCAGAAGCTGGTTTCCCTGGTTTTTGGATGGCGATCACCTTCACTTGTCTCCAATCCTGCGATACAATGTTTTGCTCCAGGAACTTGTTGAATAAGTTCAACAAGCGCCTCTTGGCATTGCCGGGTAGATTCTTCAACAAGTTGAATTTGATTCTATCTAACCCAGGCGCGTTATTGTTACAGGACAGGAGGGCAACTGAAAATTCTGCCATCGTAAAAGGTGATTCTATCGCGTTGTGGCCCGGAGACGCATCGCGAACAAAGTTTTGCGCAGGAACAGAGTCCGGACATACTTTCCTTGCAAAATCAAATATCCACCGACTTGAAGACTCCTCGCTTTCGTTGACCGTTATACGATTTCGCATTCGTCGGGCTGTGTTCCAAAGAGTGCTCATCGATGTCTCCCTCGACGTCTCATTTACGAACCGACGCCAATATCCGCGTTTCTTTGCTTTAGCCAAGCTTTTAAGCTTGGTATCAAGCTCCGAATACCGTAAATAGTCGCCAGGTATACCTCCCTTCTGGAAGGCCAAAAACGCGTCGGATCTTTGCGTGTAGACATCGGAGCACTCTTGGTCCCACCACGGAGTGGGAGGCCGTTCTTTAATCGTTACGCCGGGATATTTCTTCGTTTGGGCTTGCAACGCGGCGTCGAGAATCAAGCCCGCGAGGAGGTTGTATTCTTCAAGTGGTGGATGATGTTGAATCGAATCGACCGCTTTTGAAATCATTTCCTCGTATAACTTCCAATCGACATTCCGTGTGAGGTCATACGGAATGTCAACTGGTCGCATGCGAGTTGACCTGTTATTAATTGAAATAAGAATAGGCAAATGGTCGCTACCGTGAGGATCGAGGATTACCTTCCATGTGCAATCCAACCGTAGCGACGTCGAACATAAGGATAGATCCAAAGCGCTTGGGCGCGCTGGAGGTTTCGGGATACGTGTCATTTCACCGTTGTTCAAAATAGTCATGTCGAAGTCATCGCAAAGGTTATAGATTAAAGAGGAGCGGTTATCATTGTAGGGGGAACCCCAAGCCACACCATGAGAGTTGAAGTCTCTCAAAATCAAACGTGGCGAGGGAAGAAGTTCTATTAAATCAAAGAGCAGCCGTTGCCCAACCTGTGCTCTGGGAGGAATATATATTGAGGCAATACAAAGCTCTTTACCTTGTATTGTCATTTGACATGCGACAACTTCGATGCCTGAAATCGAGGGGAGGTTAATACGATAGAAAGAATAGCACTTTTTAATCCCTAAAAGTACTCCTCCATATGGGGTGTCTCGATCAAGGCGAATAATATTAAAATCATGGAAGTTGAGATCAATATTTGAAGTAAGCCAAGTTTCACAAAGGGAAAATGCATCGCATTTGTTTTTATTTATCAAAACTTTAAACGAATCAATTTTTGGTAAAATACTTCTACAATTCCACTGTAAGACACAGATAGAATCCTTCATATATGCAGTTGAATTAGGCATCGAAGGATACGATCGCTGCAAGGAGGGGCCATTGAGCAGTCAACTGCTTCAAAAATGTTCTAACTGTTGGGAGGAATGCTGTAAGAAAAACTTTTATTGGATCGGGTACATTGAAAGTTTCAAAAATCCAGTCCACAATGTCAGAAAATTTCACCAGGTCAGCATTTGATTTTTCAACTGGATGTGCAAAAGGAACAACTGGGGTTTTAGATGTTCCAGGAAGTGCTGGGAACTCCTTCTGGGACTTTAAATTTGCAAGCCCAGGAGGAGTTTGCTTCGGTTTTTTCCGCTGCACTTTTAGGTTTGTTTGTACCATTCATTTCACTTCGGGAAATCTTTGGACCTTTTCGGGGAACACTTGCCACAACGTGCCTTATTGCAGCAGTAGGCGGCTGTATGGCCTAACTGCTTGCAATTCAGGCAGTTCAGGACGCGGGGCACGTAGAGCCTCACAGGGAGACGAACCCGGTGGATCGAGATGTGGCTTGGTAGTGCAGACCCGGCGAACGTAACTTGTAACGAGTCTGACGGAATGTAAACTTTTTTGTCACCGACGAGCGATACCGACCGCAATTGCTTGCAGTTGAGCACCTTCACATCGGGACATGTGCTGTTCTTGAAGCACCCTTTAGCACTTTTCAATATACACTCGACGGACAGACTCGAATCGGTCACGACACCGTCGATCTCCACATCTCTAGCGGGTACATAGACACGGTATTCCCGTGTAAAGAGCTCGGAGCAAGCTATATCGTTGGCCTCTTTAAGGTCATTGACCACGACACGGAGCTTGTTCGGTCTGATTTTAGAAATTTCAGTCACAGCTTTATAGTGTGACGTCAGGTCTTTCGAAATCTGTAATATATTTAATGATTTCGATTTCGGCCCTGCTTTAGGCCTGAGGTAAACTGCCACTGGAAGCGTCGATCCGTCTGGATACAACCTGACACGTGAGGAAGCTGAAGAATTAACAGTAGAAGGAGGGGCAGGAGGGACAGGGTCGGGGGGATTCGAGGATGGAGGTGCGGGAGGTGGGTGATCTACATCCATCGCGCTAGAACTAGCCGATGGGACAGACAAGAAGCACGTACCTTCCTTTCCTTTTCTCCTTCGCGTTGGATAAACGTCCACAGGAGTACACTGCACTCATCACCAAATCGTTCGACAGCAGGCAGCTACAAAGCGACACAGTTACACAAAGGCACTTAACCTTGAATGCGAAACAGCAATCTAAACAAAAGACACCGGGCCCGGTCAAAGAATGGCAGCACTTGTGCACACGTTTTGAATGTTATCGGAGCGAATTCGAAACACAACCGATGCTGATGCGTGTTCGGCACAGAATGATGTTCCATATTTATCTAGTAAACAAAATCGCAACACTGCTTGAGTAGCGAGATTGTATGTGAGATGTCTTGTACGCGATTGAGATTACATGCAAGATAATTTGCATGCGACCTTCAACCGTTGTGAAGCGTTTGTTTATTAGACAAATGTCAGTCTGCTTGTGTGTGATCACTACTATTCCCTACACTATTCAAAACTTACGATCACAATTTTTGTGGCAAACTTCACTCAATAGGCCTTCTTCTTTTGTATTATTCACTACGATACACGAAATACACTTGTGAAAAACACTCGTTTATGAAACTTGTTTATTTCACTTGGAAATCGAGTAAAATATCGCGAGCTCAAATAACACAACAGATGGCTATGGGCAGTGGTGCCAGAATATAGGTAGTTCTAGTAAGGTAGAGTGGTTATCCAAATTTTCAGCGAAATCTATCAAGTCTAGCCGAAAATATTGTGATTTTAGTGATTTTTACGGTTTTTGGATTAAAAACCTTCTAAAGCCGTTTTACCCCATTTGGCGAACTTGGTTAATACAAGCTCTTAAGTTGATCTACAAAACGCTACATTCAGATATTTTTTCCAGCATGATGAGAAGAGCAGAAAGACCCTGAAAATTGACAATTTATAAAATGAGAATGCTTTTTTTTGCCATGTTACCTCTTTGCCATATATTGTGACCATGCGCTTTCAAGTACTATAAGCGTAGAAAAAAAACACAAATTTTTAGAAAAATCCACCAATGTAACTTTTTGTGATTTGGACGTTTTGCATCTTTTTCCTAAAACCAGTAATAACATAGTTATACTTCAACAATCTCAATGAAACTTTCTGAACAGCATCAGGAGAAGTTGCTTGATGCTTTTGCTGATCGTTTGATTTTTTTAATTTAATAATTAGGGAATTTCGCATATAAAAATTGCTCCGATCATGGAACATTTTCGGACTGTTCCGATCATGATACATTATACCTTGGATAGACAAACAAACACCGAAAATTTCAGCCCAATCGAAGAACTTCAGTACTACGTCCCTCAGAAAGGTGGTTGCGTTGCTCGAGTGTGTAGGCCCATCCTTTCCTTGGCACACATAACGATGAGGTACCTAGTTTTTTAGCTACATCTCGTACTGATGCTGAAGGATTGTAGTGATCTCTTATCTTCCTAATTGTCCATTGTCCATTGTTGGGTCAGTAAGCTCGGGTACTCTTCACCATACTTCCGTAATGCAGTTCGAACTGCTCCGATACTCATATCTTCTTCTTTGGCTAACTCACGGTGCCCCATTCATGCACAATTCGTTTTCTTTGGACGGGAGGAAGACTACATTCTTTCAAACTTTCCCGTAAAACGTTAGAAAAAATGTCAACATTTCATTTGGATGTAAACAATGAACGTGAATACTGCACGTTATTTGAAATGGCAGTTAATCATTAGTGTGTTTATAATTTTCAAAACAGTTTTAAAACAGTTGTGAGAAGAACTTATTTTTGTTAAGATTTTGACAAGGTTTTTCAGAACTTTCGTGATGGAAGGGTTAGTGATGAGACGGAGTATAAACCAATGCTTAGGTCCGCTGCCATTGACTGGCCTGCATTCTATTAAGATTCGAATCCACAACCACCCGCTTGTCAAAGCGAACTCTGTTTTCTTGCGGCTTCGAAGCACCCCTGAAAACTATTGCTTAAGACCGAAAAAGTTAGGAAGTAAAAAAAATTTGAGCAATTGGGAATTCATAATTCACTTCAAAACCTAAGATGAATAACCCTGGGAAGATAGTTTGCGTCGATTTGACTCCTCGCTTTTAGTGACACTGCCCTCTTCTTTTTTAAAATAGTGCGAATCCGTCTTCGTTTCTCAAAAAACTGAACTGTGGTATTTATTATGCATGGATGTGTTAACACCGTAATGATCACTCGTTATTAAATTTCAAATGAAACTTGTTTTTTAAATGATTTAAAATTCATACATCAATTCTACTCCAGAATAAGATTATCTTTCCAGGGTTAATACGGTTAAACACAGGTTTAGCCCTAGAGCTCGAATTATAAAAAGAGATAAACAATAGTTTTTCAACTATTCCTGCGAATTTTGGTGCCCTTAGCAAAGATAACTTTTTCAGAACCTAAATTAGTTTTCCCGTAAGCAAACGTAGGAGCGACGAACCCAGTACTTTTATATTTACTAGGGGCAGCACATGAATGGTTAAAAAGTTATAATCTTTCATTTTTTCCAGTTTGAGCTTCAGAGCAACTTGTTTTCGCTTTTGTCGACCAGGATAATATACGTTTTTTACACAGTACAATAAGTAAAAAATAATTCTTAATTTAAGAACTGCGTGAGGGTAAAAACTGAAAAGATAAAAAAAACTATTGCAAAGAGATAGAAAATTTAAACTAGATAATAATCTCAGATTACGATTTAAGTAGTTAAAAAAATTACCTGATAACCAGAACAAAAAATTGTTTCTTCTGAAGATAAGAAAAGAATAATGCAAAATCTTATTTGAAATCCAGAACGACTAAAAGAGAAAATGAATTACAAGCCACGCTTGGAATGACGCACTTGCCACAGCGCATTCTTAGGCATGTCTACTGTTAAAGCACTATGCACAGCTTCGCAGCTCGACTTTCCGGCGGTAAAATGAGCGAAGCAGTAGCGGTTGAACATGTACGATACAGCTTTCGATTTGCTACGGGAGCTTTTTTGCGTAACGTAACGCCCGCCATTCAGATAAGCTCAATGCTGCCGCAGTTGAAATAACGTTTGCACAATTATCAAGAACTAGTTGAACGCTCCCGGCGATGCACGGGATTAAAGGTTTCGAAGCCAAGATTTTTTTTATGCTTCATTGTTGTATTAGCTCAACCCTCTTAAAAAATATTTCACATCTTATATGTCCATCATCACTTTTAGTACTTCAATATTCCGAGAACGCACAGAACGGAAGTTTCCTTATTGGATTGCATTTTGTGATTTAAGGCTGATTTACAGAAACTGGAAGTCGCCATTTTGGATTTCAAGAGACGTAAGGAGTTCTACTTTTAGAAGTATTGAAATTGTTGGCCAAATAGCTCTTTAGGTTATTTTGCTGAAACCGGAAGTCGCCATTTTTTATTTCTATTTTTATTGGCACTCACTTGAAACCTTATTCATACGATTGAAATGATTTAATATTGAAAATGTCACCGAAAAAAATAATTCTGTTCCGTGTATTAAGTAAAGCGACCCATAATTGTAGAAATGCTACATTTTGCGGTGTTTTTATTAATTTTGCATGATAATACATCACGACATAATGAAATGATCAAGCTTTTACAACATTATCAAGCTTTTACAACAATGAAATAACTTTTTAGATAACTTTTTTGATGATTTTATAGACTAAATGATCTTGAATGCCGAAAGCGACCCATAATTGTGTCTTTTGCTATGCAAATGATATTTTTCTTCCTAACCGATTTACACACATCAGCTGCAATAAAACTAATTGTCGATCTAAAGTATACATCAGAACACAGAAATAGATAGTAAAGCATTCGTGGTTGATAATTTTTCCGATTTTATATTCATTTTTAAACTTTCAGGCAACACGTTGACTGACCCATAATTGTATAATACGTATAAATTTCAAAAAAAGTATTTTGATGCGTTTTTCTGTATTCTGTATTCCCCGTGGCTCTGTGGTTAGCGATGTCGATTGGCTCTCACACGGTTGTGATATCGGGTTCAATCCCCGATCAGGTCGAAAAGATTTTCTTCGGCTCAGCACTGGGACACGGTGTATCGTTGTACTTATCCAACAACATGCAAAATGTGCTAAAAACAATATAGATAACGAATTCTCCCAACTAATCTGGTTGATCAAGAACGCTATTAGAAGGCTAGCGTGCGATGTTGTTGTGCTGTATACATAAATCATCTTCAAACATACGTAGTTTTGTGAATTATATCTCAACTTTTAGCATTGAGATACCTTCTATTTTTCCTCAAAACGAACGAACATTTTAATGAAAGAGTACTCACATGTCATCGCATTGAATTTTGATTTAGAGGCCAATTCAGCTAAAAAACTCATGATTTTGCATGTTTTACGTAGTTTTGTGAACAATATTTCAAGTTTTAGTAATCAGATACTTTTTACTTTTCCTCAAATGTCTTTCCTGAACGTTAACAAACATTTTAATGAAAAAATAACCACATGTCATCGCTTTGAATTTTGATTTAAAGGCAAATTCAGCTAAAAACTCATTATTTTGCATGTTTTACGTAGTTTTGTGAATAATATTTCAAGTTTTAGTAATGAGATACTTTTTACTTTTCCTTAAATGTCTTTCCTGAACGTTAACAAACATTTTATTGAAAAAATAACCACATGTCATCGCTTTGAATTTTGATTTAGAGGCAAATTCAGCATAAAAAGTCATAATTTTGCATGTTTTACGTAGTTTTGTGAATAATATCTCAAGTTTTAGTAATCAGATACTTTTTATTTTTCCTCAAATGTCTTTCCTGAACGTTAACAAACTTTTTAATGAAAAAATAATCACATGTCATCGCTTTGAATTTTGGTTTAGAGACAAATTCAGCATAAAAAGTCATAATTTTGCATGTTTTACGTAGTTTTGTGAATAACATCTTAAATTTTAGTAATCATATACTTTTTATTTTTCCTCAAATGTCTTTCTAGAACGTTAACAAACATTTCAATGGAAAAATAATCACATGTCATCGCTTTGAATTTCGATTTAGAGGCAAATTCAGCATAAAAATTAATAATTTTGCATGTTTTACGTAGTTTTGGGAATACTATCTCAAGTTTTAATAATCAGATACTTTTTATTTTTCCTCAAATGTCTATCCTGAACGTTAACAAACTTTTTAATTAAAAAATAATCACATGTCATCGCTTTGAATTTCGATTTAGAGGCAAATTCAGCATAAAAAGTCATAATTTTGCATGTTTTACCTAGTTTTGTGAATAATATCTCAAGTTTTAGTAATTAGATACTTTTTATTTTTCTCAAATGTCTTTCCTGGACGTTAGCAAACATTTTAATAGAAAAATAACCACATGTCATCGCTTTGAATTTTGATTTAGAGGCAAATTCAGCATAAAAAGTCATAATTTTGCATGTTTTACGTAGTTTTGTGAATAACATCTTAAATTTTAGTAATCATATACTTTTTATTTTTCCTCAATTGTCTTTCTAGAACGTTAACAAACATTTCAATGGAAAAATAATCACATGTCATCGCTTTGAATTTTGATTTAAAGGCAAATTCAGCATAAAAATTCATAATTTTGCATGTTTTACGTAGTTTTGTGAATACTATCTCAAATTTTAATAATCAGATACTTTTTATTTTTCCTCAAATGTCTATCCTAAACGTTAACAAACTTTTTAATTAAAAAATAATCACATGTCATCGCTTTGAATTTCGATTTAGAGGCAAATTCAGCATAAAAAGTCATAATTTTGCATGTTTTACCTAGTTTTGTGAATAATATCCCAAGTTTTAGTAATTAGATACTTTTTATTTTTCTCAAATGTCTTTCCTGAACGTTAGCAAACATTTTAATAGAAAAATAACCACATGTCATCGCTTTGAATTTTGATTTAGAGGCAAATTCAGCATAAAAAGTCATAATTTTGCATGTTTTACGTAGTTTTGTGAATAACATCTCAAGTTTTTGTAATCAGATACTTTTTATTTTCCCTCAAATGTTTTTTCTGAACATCAACAAACATTTCAATGTAAAAAAAACACATGTCACCGCTTATTATTTTTGATTTAGAAGGATTCAAAATGATGATGATTACTGTACACCTCAGAGACTGAGGGAATAATATCAATAAGATCAAGCGTTACGGAATTCCATTTTTATATAGTAGATAGTGTGTAGTTATAGAACCGTAGATCGTTTTTTTAAAAGAATCCTTTTAAAATCATGAACAGGGTGAGTGGTTGCTTGTTGGGTGTATTTCAGGGGCTGATAGAGGATTACATTTGATGCTATAAACTCTTCCTTTTATGGGTTTAATTAAGCAAAATGAAATGGTGATAAATTCATACAATAAAAGTTGTCCCGCCAAACAATCGTCCTCAAGTAGGGACGTGCCATTGTGGAACAAGAAGCTTGAAAGTCTTCGAAAAAATAGTCGGAAACTTTTTAATAAAGCAAAACGTACTTCAGACTGGGCTCAATATAGAAGAGCCTTAACTGAATATAGCAATGAAATCCGGAAATCTAAAAGGAGGTCTTGGGTTCAAATGTGTGAATCTATAGAAAAAACTCCAGTTGTTTCTAGATTACAAAAGACTCTTGCCAAAGATCATACCGTTGAGCTTGGCAATCTAAAGCGTCACGACGGAATCTATACTAGTGGTCCTCGTGATACCTTAAATCTAATGATGGAAACGCATTTTCCCGGTTCTATTGAAAAGACGGATTCAGCCATCTCTGATTTAGTTGAAATTTGTTCTACGTAGCTCTTGGTCTGCTAGAACGGAAAATACTGTATCAGATGTGGCGGATGAAATTTTCACGAGAACCAGGGTGGAAAGTGCTATGAGATCCTTTGAGCCTTTTAAGTCTGCAAGTGTAGATGGAATATTTCCAGCATTGCTTCAAAAAGGTGAAGCAATACTAATTCCTTCTCTCATTGAGATTTTCAAGGCCACTTTAAGGTTGAATCATATTCCATCAAAATGGAGGGTAGTAAGAGTAATCTTTATACCTAAAACTGGGAAGCGTGATAAGACGCATCCTAAATCATTCAGACCCATTCGTCTTTCTTCGGTTTTGTTGAAGACAATGGAAAAAGTGCTGAATGATTTCATTCATACATCTTACATGCAAACAAAACCGCTTTCAGAGTTCCAGTTTGCCTATCAAACTGGAAAATCTACTATAACAGCGCTTCATACGCTGGTCATGAAAATTGAAAAGTCACTCTCAGCTAAAGAAATTGCTCTGTGCTGCTGTGCTGCTTGGATATTGAAGGTGCTTTTGATAATGCGTCCTATTCTTCAATGTCTAGTGCAATGAAGAACAAAGGATTTCACACGAGCATTGTTAACTGGATTCATACCATGCTTGCAAAAAGAGAAACCACTTCTGAGTTGGGAGGTTCGTCTATTACGGTAAGGGCAACGAAAGGATGTCCGCAAGGAGGTGTTCTTTCGCCACTTATGTGGTCTTTGGTGGTGGACGATCTTCTCAAAAGCTTAGAAGCAAAAGGTTTCGAAGTTGTGGGCTTTGCAGATGACATAGTCATCTTGGTAAGAGGAAAGTTCGACAACATAGTTTCGGAAAGAATGCAGGAGGCTCTGGAGTATACCCAGTCTTGGTGTATAAAGGAGGGTCTCAGCATTAATCCGACAAAAGCTGTAATCGTACCTTTCACTAGAAAGAGGAAATTCAATCTAAAAACTCTCAAGCTTGGAGGAGTAGAAATTCCTTTCAGTGAACAGGTTAAATACTTAGGAGTTATCCTTGATGCCAAGCTAAACTGGAATGCACATCTTGACTATGCAATCAACAGGGCGGTCAGTGCATTATGGTTGTGCTCCCAAACCGTTGGGAGAAAGTGGGGCTTGAGACCGAAAATGGTGATGTGGATATTCACATCTCTTATACGTCCAAAACTGACCTACGCTGCGTTAGTGTGGTGGCCAAAAACCAAAGAGTCCACCGCTAGAACAAAGCTAAATAAAGTTCAACGACTTGCGTGCATTGCTATAACAGGAGCAATGAAAAGCACCCCGTCAAAAGCTCTTGATGCAATTCTTCATCTGCTGCCGTTGTACGAATACGTGCAACTAGAAGCGGAAAAGAGTGCCTTGAACCTAAAAAGAACAAAAACTATCTTGTCAGGTTATCTTGTGGGTCACCTGACAATACTGGACTTTTTCAAAAGAGGGCCAGTGATGAGTATGAATGGAGACTGGATGGCACCTCAGGATAACCATGATATTCCCTACAAGGTATGCGAAACGTCGCGTGCAGACTGGGAAGTCGGAGTTCCTGATGTCCGTCCCGGTTCAACGATATTTTTCACAGATGGCTCAAAAATAGGTACCAAAACTAGTGCAGGAATCTTCGGCCCTGGAATTAATATTTCAGTGGCAATGGGACACTGGCCAACAGTGTTTCAAGCAGAGATTTTTGCAATCCTTGAATGTGCGAATGTATGTCTGACTAGGAAATACATACATGCAAATATTTGTATTTCCTCTGACAGTCAAGCAGCACTGAAAGCACTTGATGCTTATAAATGTACATCCAAGATTGTCTGGGAATGTATTCTCACATTGCGACAGCTATGTCAAACAAACTCAGTAAATTTGTATTGGGTTCCAGGACATTGTGGCATTGGTGGGAATGAAAAGGCAGACGAACTTGCAAAACAAGGATCTAACTCACAGTTTATCGGCCCAGAACCTTTCTGCGGTATATCAAACTGTGCAGTGAAAATGGAGCTTAAACGCTGGGAGGAACAAAAGGTGATAACCAATTGGTTTGATGTCAAAAAGTGTTCCCAATCTAAAAGATTTATCACACCAAACGAGAATCATTCGAAAAAGCTCCTAGAGCTCAACAAAAGAGCTCTTTGTACATACGTCGGCCTAGTAACGGGGCACTGTCCGAGTAGATATCATTTGAAGAACATTGGCCGGGTTCAGGATGATATCTGTCGCTTTTGTAATATGGAAAGCGAGACATCGGAACATCTGCTGTGCAGTTGTGGTGCATTATTTAAACGCAGATCAAGGTTTCTTGGCAGTGGCTGTTTACAGCCCAAAGAGATTTGGTCTTTAAATCCTGGGAAGGTGATTGGCTTCATAAACCATATTTCACCTGACTGGGAGCGTGTCGGTGCAGGTACCTGATCACTCAACAATAGTGGTCATTGTATTTTGCAAGGGGACACGTATAGCAATTGACTGGGATATATATTACAAAAGTTCACATCAATCGACAACGTAATTCTAATTCCCTAACAAAAAAAAATGGGTTTAATTTGAAAACTGAAAAATTTCCCACTGGAAACAGTCTGAACAACTTAAAAAATTACATTTTGGAAGCAAATATGCTCATAAGTAGTACAGTTTTAAACGTATTTTGATGTTTTTTCACACAAAAAAGCATTGCTTTTTTTAACTAAAATGAAACGTTTTTAATCGCTCTACAGTTCGTTTTCCGAATTCTCTCTCTGCTTTAGTTTTCGAGAAACTATATTTTTCATGCTGCAAAATTTGTGATTTGATTGCTAGCTTAATATTGACCAAACATGCTACATTCATTTAGACATTGAAAGGCTGTATCTAGTAGAAATTTTTTCTTAGATTCCTAATAAAATTAATAGAAATTAATAGAAAGGAACACAATAGTAGAGTGATTCGACTTTGGTTTAGAACTAGTTATACCTCTCCCAGTAGTTTAATTGGCCAAAACACCTTGCTGGAGACAACGGAGATTGCGGATTCGAGTCCCGTCTGGACGAAGGAAAAAAAATTTCTAAGCCTAAAAGTCACACCTTCTATTCCCGTTCATTTTCGCATCCTCGCAAACTGCATACATTGCCCGCTTTGCTAAAACTTAAAATGTAAGTCATATGACAAAAATGAAATTAGTTCGTAAAGTTAATAGAATTGTTCTAAGTGGTATACATTTAAGGTTAGAGCTGCTTTGAAGAAAAGTCTTCAAGAAACCTGAGAGTTGAATAATTTCGAGTAGAGTAGGACATATGCGCAGAAGAATTTTTGTTATCAAATGTGGCCCCTATCAGCTCCTGAAATATTCCCAACAAGGGATCAATGACCCTGAATTTTCCATATTGCCGACACAGTAATGGAATAAGAATTGTTATGATATTGGTAACATTTAAGTATATTACTACTTAATATAAGGCAGGATCAAACAAGTTTTGAGGTGGCAAACTTCGAGGCTGCGGAAAACTGTTTTGCTCACAATAATGTACCTACAACTTTGGATAGTTTCGAGATCATAATCATAATCATTTTAATTCGAAAACATCAACTATTTTGTTTTATATATGCATTATCTCTATAAATAGTCGCAACGCAAGTCTCCAGTGCCAATCAAAACCAAGTCACCAGTATCCAACTGATCGTTCAGCGGCAAACGGTGAAGATCAAAATGGCCATGTTATCTGCATCGCAAAACACTTGTTAGCTTATCAGCAATTTAATACAGGTAGAGAGGACCGTCGCTTGGGTTGACACACGGCGGGACTTCATTCGAAAGACTTGCAACAATGTAGTGCGTTCTCCGAACCAAAGAAAGCGAAAGTCAGAAGGTACTGTCTATTAGAGATGGTCGGGTATGGTAAATTTGTTACCCGTACCCGACCCGTACCCGACTCAACGAAAATTTTCAAACCCGTACCCGACCCGAACCCGAAGTCTGGTTTGTTTAAAATACCCGTACCCGACCCGAACCCGAAAAATGTCTATTCCAACTACCCGTACCCGACCCGTACCCGATAGAAAAAAACGCCGGAATTGCCGGTACCCGACCCGTACCCGACCCGCCCTGGATTTTTTTTTTAAATTTTTAATTTCAAAATGCTTGGGTACCTCGCACATTTTATGCACTGATTGTCATATGTGGTCTCTCGAGATGATGGCCGGAGTTAGGCTAGAACCGAGTGTGCGTGTGAACGAATGTTAATGAACCCAGAGTTTCAGGCGGGTGGTCCACTATAAGGAATCGGTCCATTATGAAAAGTGCATGTCTGGTAAAGTTTAAAATAAACGACGAGTTTTATAAACACATTAAAGGGTCAAACGAATTTTGGAAGGTCAAAATTAGTATAGTTTATAACTTGAGAAAAATTTTATAATTCACTGCATTTGCCAAAAACCTGTAATTTTGAGTCTAGATTCGGTATCATCGATAAATTCTAAAAATCGGTAAAAAAAAACAGATATTTCTGCACATGCGGCATCCTTGGTCACAGTACAAACCAAGACAATGCTATCGCTGTCAAATTTCATATATTTGTTTCGAACTAAACATCTCAATGCATAGTGGGAAAGCGCTGGCCATCAAAACAAATGTTTAAACGTCGGCTGTTTCATAATATTTTTCCATTATTGATATAACATTTAAGTGCTTAAGTCCGAAATTTGGGTGCAATATCATAAAATTTGATTTTTTATAACTTTTCAAAGCTCGGCATACTGACGTTTTTTGACATATTTAAAAAAAAATATGTCATTACTTTGAAACGATCTGCAGCTTCAATGATTGCTTGTTTTTTCTTGCCTCGAAGAAAAAGTTGATTTGTAGTTAGTTTTTATTACCTATTATAATATATAATATTGTTTTAATTTTTATAAAAACAAATTTTTTGCGCAATTTGGTTGATATGAGGAGTTGTGCAAAAACTACGTAATCTGTTTTTGTAAAGAGGACGTCCTGTGGCGTTGCTTGTGGTTAAAGATCATATAATTCTGTTTAATAAAAAAGTGAGGGGAAAAGTGCTAAAAAATCATAAGAAATTGAGTCACGTGCTTTGTGAACCCTCCAAATAAAAAGTGGAATAGAGATTCGTGTTCAGCACCCCAAAATTAAGTAAATACCATATTTTTGTCGTATTTATCGACACTTTTTTACTTAACAAGCATTTGTATTAAGTCGCCCCACTGTGCAATGTTCCGCGGTTTTCCTGACAGTTATGAAAAAAGCCCGATAAAAATTCCATTTAAATCAAAACCGTTGCAGGAAGAACTATTCAATCTATTATTAGAAAGCGATAGCATGATGTCATTCCCTTGGTGCATTAACTGCCGACAACTGTCAGAATAGGTATTGGGTGATCTCTCGTTGAGTGAGGATGTGCGATTTTTTCTCCGATCTTACCGATTATCGACATTAAGAAAACACCCAGGCTTGAAATAATAAAAATTAAATTCTCATAATGCACGAAAATTGAATTACCCGTATCCGACCCGTACCCGACCAATTAAGAATTTTTCAAACCCGTACCCGACCCGAACCCGAAGCCTTGGTTTTTTAATTACCCGTACCCGACCCGAACCCGTAAAATATTTTTTGACGTTACCCGAAACCCGACCCGAACCCGTCGGGTACGGGTCGGGTACGGGTTTCGGGTAAAAATACCCGTACCCGACCATCTCTACTGTCTATTGAACAGTTTCCGCGTACTACGGGTATTTCTCATTTTAGCAGATAGATGTGAATCTTAGCACAATACCACCTTGTATGTTCTTATCAGGACATTCCAATTAGTAAAGCGCTGAAATTTTATTACTGCTAATTATTTTATTACTGCTGTTGATTAGTTCTGGTTATAACAAGCTTAAAGTGTAACGTTGTAAAGTTTCAATGTTTCTCGTAACTTTAATAGTTGGATTCTTATTACTAACCAATTCACTGGCTTTTTTGTTTCGCTGGATACACATGTGTAGCATGAGCTCGAATCGGTTCTAAGCAAAACACGGTGCCGTTCCGTTTGACCTCCTCGTCGCACGATGTCACAGCAGATGCGACGAGTCATAATTTAGCGTTTATAACGCGTGAGAAGATGCACTTATTGAGATGCATCTTGCTAGTTTTTGTTTTTCTCTCCTCGGTGTCGTCTTTTAGCTTGTGAGAAAATCGTTCATTCGTTCTGAGGAAATGAGAACTATTGTGTTCGGGGCAGCTAGTTAGCGCGCGATGACTAATGATGTTTGTTCGGATGAATGCGTGCGAAGTGCGAAAAAAAAGTGCGAACGCATTCGCGGAAAACATGATGTTTTGTGGTGTGGTTTAGTTTTTTCATGTGATACGGGACGACCATTAATTACGCTGGTGTCGTAATTCCTATGACGAGCCATTAAATGGTGTGCATAATCCACACTCAATGTTCGTGAAACTACTCTGGCACTGGTAACACTTTTAATTCACTTTTACCAGCGGCAAACTGTGATGTAGATAAGGCCTGCAGTACTCTCTGGCCAATTGAAAACTGTTCAAAAGTTTTATTGACTGTTTTCCTGCAAGCACGCCACTAGATATGACGTGTTTTATTTATTTTATTTTCCTAATGTTTCTAATGGGCTACATGCGTTTAATTACCTCCAGATGTAAAAATTATTGTGCATACGTTCCCCGAAGGCCCCGGTAGTTGTAAAAACTTATTAGATAGACATAAATATGTTTAGCTAGTGGTAATTACGGAATGTTTTATGATCCAGTAAAACTATATATCGTTGGCTACTACCAATCCAGACGATGGCTTTAATTGAAAGGTTATTTTTTTTCTTGCTCATATTTTTCTCAGATCGACGACACAACAATGGAATGAAATTATATGAAAACGTTTGATAGTCACAATACAAATATTACATCTAATCATTTTCTTAGTACACAACGTTTGCGTTCACAATTGCTGGCTATGAAAAAATTATTAACTTTTTAAAACTTAAAAAAAATTGATTTTTATTTTTGATATTTTTAACACTTTTGGAAATTTGGAATTAACATGTCTGAAATTCCTGACATTTTTAATTTTTTAATAGTTTACCAAACATAGTATTCGAGTTTTAGGGTTCGATTATCTTAGCCATCCTTCTCTAGGCTGCAAATATGAAGGTCAGTTTTTTTAGTGTATTTTATGGCACTTACCTACCGTACATCCGTACAGTCAATCATCGTGAAATTTGAAAGCAGTAACCTTGCTATTCAGCTGTCATCTTAAATTGATAAAAACCATGATCACTGCAGGCTTTGACCGCGTGCTGTGCATGTTCAAGGGAAGCGCAGTTTTTGCCTTCGAAAGAATCAAATTCAATTCAATTCTCGCATCCTCAGAGACCTTCTAACGTCTCCTGGACAGACGTTGTTGACTTTGGTTATCGTTTGTGTACAACAACTCATTTCCATAGTGTAAATTTTTTAGATAATAGGACAATAATTGTTTATTTCTCAATCCTTTCCAACGCAGTTAAATCAACAGACTTATTAAAGCAAACACGTATTATACCACCAACCGAAAACTTACTTACAATTTCGATTAGTCTATTTAGACATTGAATATTTTAAATTGAAATAGTTAAATTATTTTTATTTAACAAACCTTTTGAATTGTTTTTTTTACACATAAGGCTGATACAAATTTCGAATTCCTCTTATGTCCAAGGTAATCGAAGTTAGCCAAGGGGGGGTCGAAAAATAAATAATACCGAGAAGAAAAAACGAAATATCTTGAATCAAAATATGTATGCAAGTTACGAAGTTTGTAACTTGCATTCAAATGAATGCTGAAAAATAACACTTTTTCATTGTTTTTAATTAGGTATTAGGCTTGCTTTTCGACGACACTCTCACTAACACTAAACTTGCTTGTTGCTAAATTGAACACAAACCAATAGTAATATCAAAACGTTTGGAACTTTTTTTTTCTTCCGTTTCCTATTTTTAACATTTTTGAAGTGGGGGGTGACATAAAATGAAATTGAAATTTGTATCGGCCTAACTGTCAGCAAACAAATCGAAGGGAAATAAAATAGAAAGAACACGCAGACACAACATACACTCATTCACATGTTGGCAAATGATTTACAAGCTTGCGTCACATTTCCTGCCCGTTTCATGAATGACTTGGAAGCTGTACGTCGCAGAGGATTTTCTGATAAATGTCCTCAATGCTCTTTTCTCGAAATCCCTACTATTTTTAGGATAGTACACGTGAGTACCATTAAGGTATATCTTATCGCACGCGCGAATATAATAATGCATACCTATCGGTGTCGTGGTTGCAATAAAAAAAACACAGATTATGAATGAAACCACCAAGTAGCGCAGTTTCGGTTTGTAAGGTAATTAGAATTCATTGACAGAAGTGTCACGGCGCCGGCCGCTTTTCGGTTGGCTATTTATAACAGCACGCGGTCGCAGGGTGCCAGTTTATCATACTAAAAAGCACCTACCTGCTGGACTCGGAGGAGATATGTGGCAAATCTATTCGTTATCTGCTACGAAAGCGCGAAGAAATGTCTATTTTCGTCCGGTAGGTGCCAAATAGTCCCGGATTCGCAATCGCACAATCTGTGCACTGAGTTTAGATTTTTTTTCTACACACTTTGAGCGGAACAATTCATGTTAATTTAATTTTAAGGTCTATATTCGGACCCCCAAGGTGATCGGACCACGTTCACGTCGAAGGAAACGGCCAATCATCTGTAATCAATGTTTTATCGCAACCTGTCACATTGACGTTCTGCTGCCATGTGGTGAAAAGGATGTGAAAGAACAATGGCCGAAATTTTCGTCCGTTAGTAATCCCGAATCAATATTGGCACGGAAAGTGAATATACTTATCTGTTCATTTGTCGTTCGAATGATTTGATCCAACTAGTAAAATCGTATCCTATCATTACGTAGAAATTAAACTAAATTCAGACAATTTTCACTCTATAGCACATCTTAAAAAAATCAGGGAAAACTCGGAAAGAATAATTTCTTTTTCCATCATATGGAGCACTCTCCATTCTTATGAACCTTCAAAGCGTCGCGAATTTACAGTGTTTTCATCAAATCAAATTGATTTTTTACGCACTTGTTTGGTGGCTCCGAAATATATTTTCCATTGACCATTCACAATTGCACAAATTAAGTAAAATTCACACCATCTAATCACATGATGGCCGCAGATTCAATGCCACGAAACCATAACACTGGTCGACAAAATGAAAAAAAAAGTGCACTCCAAAAGCTCAAACCAAAAAACAAAATAAAGATCATAGCCATTCAACCATTCCTATGTATTTTGGTGCCTGTAGACATTACCAAACGCGTCAACTTACGCGAGAGTGTCGTATGAGACATTGTTCACGTGTTCGTCGCTTTAACGTTATATTTACGAGGAAATTCATTTAAGTCTCTGAAAAAACGGTAATGGCTAGGGACACCAAAATTCACAGGAATGGTTGAATGGCTAAAATCTTTAATTTTTTTCCGATTTGACCAGTGTAATCAGTTAGCAACTTAATACGCAACCGCAACGCGTACAAAAAATAGTTTAGAAGTGAACACTGTATTGATCACAATAGATCAACCTACATGATAAGCTAATTCAGGAAAAAAATGTATTACCACAATAGATCAACTATCAATGGTCGAAGTAGTTCAGACTCCTACAAGAAAAAAAAAATGTATTGAAATACAGTCTACAAATAGGGGTACTGGGGATAAGCCCGGCCCCCTAAGGAAAACGATTCTTTAGTAGCACTCGATGGCGAATATTATTATATTTCTTTCACAGAATCATTGCCCAGTTTGTTTTCTACGAGATATGAAGGTTTTTAGTATTTTCAAACTGTTATTTTACAAGGAATAGTGAAGTTTTGAAACTAAGATAAAAACGACGTTTAGCAATCAGTGCGGGTGAAACCGGCACCCCTTGGGGGTAACACCGGCACCTAAGTTTGTTCACGAATTAACTCGAATTAACTGAACCAATTTGAACTCGGAAACCGCCAAATGAGAGATCTTACATTTCTGTATGTTACTGTTGAATTTAGTTGTTGTCGGTTAGCTGGTTCTGGGGAGATTGCCGGAACAAGTTCCGGTGAACATTATTTATAAACAATGAAAGAATTTGATACTCGGCAAGCTTATCATGTGACACTTTCAATCATATTATCTCTAGTTTAACCAAACCAGGATCACATTGACCACATCGGAGCATATTCCAAATACCACCGGGAAAGCGGTCAGTTTTGTGACTTCATCTAGTACATTTGACACCTCTAATATCCCTTGGAATCATTCATAAATCACAGAAGACATCCGTTTCCGCGATTAAATAATTTATTTAGCAGCGAAACGTCGGTAATAGATAAGAGATATGTGTCAGTAACATCCAACTAGCCTCAGACCATGTCGGGCTTATCCCTTTCACTGGGTGACGGTGTTACCCCGACAGCACACATTTTTTTAAAAAGAGTATTTCTACAAATTTATCGCTTCAATTTACCTCAGATCGAATTCTTGTGATTGCTGACAATACAGGCAATCAATTGTAGAACAACGAAAAATTATTTTAGTCTTTTCAAATGAATAAAAGCTTAAGTTCCACTCACGAAAAATTACATCTGTTTACGCATCAGCTGCAGTAGCGTATGTTTTTTCTATTATTTTGACGTTTGACGTTTCACGGTGGCTTTGATGTGTCTTAAAATGTCTAAAATATTAAATACCAACACTTCACATATTCCAAAACACAGTTAATTAGCGTTTTCTAGTAAAATCCTTGGGGTGACGGTCTTACCCTCAGTGCCGGGCTTACCCCCAGTACCCCTAAGTGACAAAATTTTTAAACAAAATTGGTGGTATGTACTGTACAACTCTTTGCAATTTCAAATAAAAAATGATAATAAAAACGAGTAATTGACTTTCACTGTGAACAAACACTCCATTTGCTGCAGTTTTTCGTAACCTGTTTTTTGTGCAATTTTGAAGTAATTGCTTTCCGGGTTCGTTGTTTATTCGTTTGCTTACGGTAAAACTTTATCGAAGTCATGACGCCTTTTCGAGGCTTCTAGCTATAATCTTCCATTCTTTGTTATCAGTTTTCTGCGTTTGAGAAATTACGAAGAGATTTATTTTCTGTCGGTGTGTTCTAATCTGACATGAACGAATTAATTTTCCTTCAAAGTTTAAGACTGTGAAACTTACTCGCACCAAATGTAATTTTACTTGCTACCTTGGAAATATGAGACCTAAATTATCAAAACACATTTCAGAAGACGAAAATAAAATTGATACAATTAGACTTTTCTGAGTAATAGACTAGATGCTCCAGTAATGGAGGGTCTAAGACCAGTGTTTTTTAAAAACGAGAATATCAATATTCATATCGCAAATAGCCAACCCATTTTACTCTGGTGTGATAGAAAATATCTTAAACTGTCATGTACAATTACAGTTTGTACATGTTTGTATCAATTATGTTTGAAAAATGAATAATTGTAAACCAATCTTATGTTCCAGTTATATACGCAATGTTCCTATAATAGTGAAAATGTGCCAGTAATAGTGGTAGTTGATTTTTTCATAGGCTGCAGCAAATTAATCACGATTGAGTTTTTTATGCTTTAAGGCAGCATTCAAAACGGCTTCCTTTACCTTGGGCAATCATCTAGCATGAGCTGTGATAATTATTCGTTTTGAGTATAATGGTAAAAAGTTGCGAGAAAAAAACTACTTTCTTTGCTTTAGATGATTCTTCGCAATGCTAGAAAGATCTTTTCCGGTAGTTTTACCCAACTCTATTTTAGTTTCTTGTGTCAGCTCAATTTTGTTCTTCAAACCAAGGGACACTTTACGAGCGCTTTTTTGAAAAAAAAAATCGATTTCGAATGTTATAATGAAAATATAAAATAAAAGCAAACAAATCAGCAACAAATGTTTAAATAGTCCAAATCAGAGAGAATCAGCAGTAAATAATCACTGTACTGTATCAGCGCTTGGAAAGGTTTAAAGCTTCAAGGTGAAACGGGACGTGATCGCGATCAACTCGAATTTTGCAATCTAATTTTTTCTTGATTTATGAAGACTACGTACATGATACTTTGATCAATTGATTTCACAACTGTTGCATGCCTGAAGTAGCAATTTGAGTGCTGTTTATTTAGTGGAAGCCGATTTTTTTAGGATCAAAATACATAAGTAAAAAGAACTCTAACCTCAAAATTGTATAGAAAAAGGCCACAATCCCGTTTCACCTTAATAAGCTCAAGTTTGTCCTTCTGCATCTCATCAGCTTTAAGACGTTAAGTAAACTTTTGAATTCTCTCTCCTCATTTCTCTGTTATATTTCGTTGCGGTTCTGTCCGCGTAGCTTCACTTTCTGCTTCTTAATTTCTTCTCGCTCTGCTGCATTTCTCGATTTTGTCACTTCAGTTTGCTCTTTATCTTCCTTCTTCAGCTTTCTCGATTTTCTCCATAGAAGCTTTTACCTTTTCTTGCACCAATTGTCGAATTTCATTCAGCTGTCAGAACTGGGGAAAATTTCCGAGTGTAGTTTCGATGCGATTCTTGAAAAGGTGTGGTCTACCGCTGGCCTCGAGAAATTGATTTGCTATGAACAGAAGAGTCTGTTCAGTAACTGGAAATCCCTTGCGCTCCAAATCATGCAACAAGGCAATGATTTCCTGTTCTTCTTTCGACAGGAGAATTGTCGGTGGACCTTTGGTTGTTTTACCACTTCATCTGCCATTTAGACGAAAACGGATCGTCGACTCACGTATTCCGTAGTGCCTAGAAGCACCGTGAATCGTTCTTTCGCCGCTTTTGATGTTTTCTAGGCACTGGCAGAAGGTTTCTTCGGTGTATGAACGAGATACCCGGTTACGTTTTTTCTTTTGCTGCTGCATTCTAAAAATGCATGACTGGTAACCACTGGTGTAAAGTGAAATAGAAACTTACCTAAGATATCAAAATGTAAGAATAACGGTAACTGGATTGTGAACCAGAATCAGATTTAGACACGAAAGTAGTTTGCGCACCACAGTTTGTTTACATCTGCTGTGTTAACACCTAACCTCAAATGTTGGCTGAAGAACTACCACTGTTACTGGAACAGGGGTACTGAAATTGTTCCTATAGTGGAGTTTCAATTTTTTCAGTATTTTGATGATTATTTGTGATTTTTTCGATTGATTAAAGTAAGAAAACTAGTTAAGAACAAAGACTGTCGCCACAGAAACTGTGTTTACGATGATATTTCAAACTACGAAATTTCACTGTTGCGTTACAAGTTTCGTAAGAACATTGCTGTTTTTTCACTCTTGAATGAACTAATAAATACAAAGTGTTTAAATAAGATTTCAATCTAATATAGTTCACCAAATCGTAGACATATTTCCACAGAATCAACAAAAAAGCTATCTGATAATACAAAATTATCCCGGAAAATGCCACAATAACGCTAAATGCTGGTATACCACTATTACTGGTACACCCACTGTTACTGGCTTATCTACCCTATTTGAATGCTAAAAAGTTATTTTCATACGGGTTTTCCAAAACACCGCTACTAACCGTCTAGTGCCCAGTTGCGCCTTTAGACACGCTTCAGTTGAACCTCTAAAAAGCTTCAATAAATACTCAAAAACTGTTAACAAAGATTTATAGTGTTTTTACCGAGGTTCGTCTGAAAAATAACTTGGGCACTAGAGGGTTAATGTCATGTACAGTAGTTTTTTGTACACGCGTAATCTAAAAAAATGTGGTGAAAATCCGCGTTATTTGGAAAAAAATCAATAAAACCATTTCTATTAAGGCTTCCGCAAATGTGTTTGTGGGTTTTGTTCAATTTGTCGCAAAAAAAAAACCAGCGGCAATCGTCCCAATAGCCACAAGGGCTAAATAGACCCTTTCCCGTGCCCTGCACTGGATGAAACCATCACCAATCGATTTGTTGATCAATTTTTCATAAGAAATGCCATATTTCAGGTTGCCAGCTCAGTAGCGTTTATTCAGTGTGAGTTTTCCTCGGTGTGCGTTGTCTCGTGGCCTATGCTGCCAAAATGGTCTCCTCATCGGCGCTTTCGGTTCAACAGGGTTCTGGGGGATATGCGTCGGATTTTTTCTTATTAACTAATTGGCGATGGGGCAATTATTGAGGGGCAGGG
This sequence comes from Wyeomyia smithii, assembly GCF_029784165.1. NCBI lineage: Eukaryota > Metazoa > Arthropoda > Insecta > Diptera > Culicidae > Wyeomyia > Wyeomyia smithii. Next base: position 234,164,160 of record NC_073695.1, on the reverse strand, counting down.
AAGATGCCAGACATTTTTTACTATTTCAAGGGCTTACTTTTGAATTTCTCCCAGGTTTACAAATTTCGACCGACCGTTCAATCTGGTTGAAGTTGTGGTGCGTTGTGGCTACAACAGGTTATTCTTCTTTGCACTAAGGCATTGACCTCGTCTAAATTGTCGTGACAATGATCGTAGCCGCGCTTTGCCTCCCTCCCTCCATATTTTTGCCTGCTCTAGGTTTGGTGCATGGTTCTGAAGAATCTGATGGTTGGTGGGCTGCGTGCTTCTGGGTGTGGTGGTCTTTTTCTTGCCTATCTCGTGTAGGTGTATTGAGGGTGTGACAACAACTCATAACAAACACTTCCTGTACTGCCCATGTTTGAAGAATGGGCTAATGTGCCATTTTTGCCAAAATCGAGAAAACAGTTTTTGGACTATTGTATTATCACAACTCCTGGAAGGTGTACACCGTGCCCTTACACTAACATAACTCGCCATAACTCATTTCTTTTAACTGAGTCGTACGCTGCCCTGAAGTCTGTGAACAGATGGTGAGTCTGCAAGTTGAAATTTATCCTGGATTTGTCTCAAGGAGCGTCTCCCTCGACAACCACATTGGTATTCGCCAACAAAGGTTTTCTGCAACGCCCTCAGTCTGTAAAACAGGATGCGAAAGATAATTTTGTATACGGTATTGAGAATAGCTATGCCCGATAATTGTTACAGTCTAGGCGGTGGCTTTTGAGACCCTCCAGCCCTCCAGTTCTTGAGACCCTCCAGTTCAGTTTCTTCTCCATTTTCTATTTATTACAGATTACACTGTGCTACAGCGATTTAGAACTTCTGAAGTGACCTAGTGTAGGTTGTAGGTCTTGTTGAGTGTAACATTCGCTCATACTAGAAATTTTCCAAACACCCTCAAAATCTGAAGTTATGGTCAAAATACGGTTTTTTTGACCTCAGTGCATACAATTTTTTTTAACTCAGTCATTTCTCAACCGATTTACAATATTGAGGCAGTTTCGGAAAGTAGATGAATAGAGCTTTCAAAACATCTACTACAGCGGTTTTCAACCGGGGGGGAATTCCCCCTAGGGGGGAATTTAACCGTTGCAGGGGGGGGGGGGGGGGGGCGGGGGTAATTGCGAGTGGAAAAATTTCACATGCAATGCGCTTTTGTGATTGACGGTGGTGCGACATTTTTTTTTCAGTGTCCAATGAATTAGCTCGCAAAAAAACTCATGCAGCAGTTTTATGCGCTTTATTTTGCTCTATAGGCATTCATGCGTCAAATGTGCTTGTTGACGATAAATCGTCACACACACCTTCACAAGAGATGCTGAATTGTATAAATTGTATGAAACCTGTTAAAAATTGAAGTTTAAAAAGCCTTATATTTTTTAATTACAACAGCTTTTCTTTCATGGTGCCGATAGGGGGGGGGAAAGCATGTGTAAATTATCAAAAGGGGGTGCATGAACTGAAGGAGGTTGAAAACCACTGATCTACTAGTTTGTACTAATATCACTAAAACATGTTGAGTTATTTGAGTTTAAATATAATTTTTTAGTTTTTTTCACGCAAGTTTTCAATTTAATTTGAGATTTGACACCTGTTTTTGTGAGAAAGATACTACAAATACACTAAATTTCTGAAATAATATTCAATGACGAATCAAACAAAAGTGGTTTTGTGAAAATCGGTGAATATTTGACTGAGTTATATATTTTTTAAGAAAACCACAATTGTTGGCTTCTATCCCACAATAATTCCGCGGTGCTACAAATGTTGAAAAAACACAAAAACTTCTGAAGTGACCTACCGTAGGTTGAAGGTCTTGTTGTGGGTAACATTCGCTAATATTAGAAATTTTCAAAATACCTCCAAAATCTGAAGCTATGGTCAAAATACGGTTTTTTGGACCTCAGGGCACACATTTTTTCAACTCAGTCATTTCTCAACCGATTTTCAATATTTAGGCAGTTGTGGAAAGAAGATAAACAGAGCTTTCAAAACATTTACAGGTTTTACTAATTTCACTAAAACATGTTGAGTTATTTGAGTTTAAATATAATTTTTCAGACTTTTACATGCTATTTTTCAACATAACTTGAAATTGGTCACCTATTTTTGTGAGAAAGATACTACAAATGCATTAAAATTTTGAAATAATATTCAATGACGAATCAAACAAAAGTGGTTTTGTGAAAATCGGTGAATATTAGGCTGAGTTATAAGTTTTTTGAGAAAACCAGATTATTTAGCATCTAACGCACAATTGTTTCACGGTGCTACAAATGGAAAAAAATGCAAGAGCTTTTGATGTGACCTAGTGTAATAGCTCTAGTCAAGTGTTAATAGCGCGCATACTTAAAGTTTCGAATACCCCTAAAATTTGAAGTTATGATCAAAACCCAGCTCTTAGACCTCACATTAAAAAATTGTGTGGAAAAATCTAAATAATTATATTTAAACTCAAATAACTCAACATGTTTTAGTGATATTAGTACAAACCAGTAAATGTTTTGAAAGCTCTGTTTATCTTCTTTCCAAAACTGCCTAAACATTGAAAATCGGTTGAGAAATGACTGAGTCAAAAAAAAATGTATGCACTGAGGTCCAAAAAATTATATTTTGATCATAACTTCAGATTTTGGGGGTGTTTGGAAAATTTCTAGTATGAAAGAATGTTACACTCAACAAGACCTACAACCTAAACTAGGTGACTTCAGAAGTTCTTGCATTTTTTTTTTCATTTGTAGCACAGTGTTATTTCCCGTAAATCTCTTTGAAGGAACACAATGTTTCACTAGGTTTGCTCTTTGTTTTTATAATGAATAGTTCCCTCTTTAGCGTGATTTGCTTGGCAATTTTTGTAATTTGCCTACAATTACATTCGCTTTATTACAAAGCTAATAAACGTTTATTATGAAAAAGTATGAAATAATAATATATCATCTAACAATTTTGAAATGCAAACAAAGATTCGTAATGAATCTTAGTAAATGGACCTAAAATTTACAAGCATTCGCCGGCTCTTACTTTTCTATAAATTTGTATATTTGGGAATTCACTTTTTCGATACTATCCGGTCACGATTATTTAGTGAATATTGAAGATAAAATTAAATAAATATATCTTATAACCGTTGCAAAAATGTACAATTCTTGTTGAGTGCTTTATGGTAATCATATTTATAAGATAAACTTTCAATCACCATCAGCAGCAGCATTTCAGTTTTTGCTCGATTACACACGAATAGAAATACAGTTATACCTCGATTCTACACACCCTCGATTATACGCACACTCGATTTTACGTACTTCGATTTTACACACATTTTACCTCGATTTTACGCACACGTAATGAAGGGTTATATATATTAGACATGGTTCACTAACAATGGGTCGTCCATATAGACTGGGAAATCTGCCGAAAACCGGGAGACAGTAACAACAAGACCTCTTTTGCGAAACAGTGAATTTTTTCAAGGTTGTATACGTGTCTAACGCGTAAAATGTTGGACGTCGTACGCACATAATCTCTTTTGGAGTAATTTACTAAAACTTTTATATAAAATGTGTACTGTTACAAGATAGAGGAGCTGTTTTCAATGCCTCCTTAGCATTAGTATGTGGGTAAAAATAAATGTGTGAGTCACACATATACTCTCAAACACACACATACACAAACACGCGCGCGCACACGCACACACACATATATGCGCACACATATGCGCACACATATGCGCACATACATACACACATCCACACACATATACACATACACACACACACAAACACACATACACATATATACTCACACAAACGCCCATATACTTGTTTTAAGTAATTCCTTTCAAGCATTTTGCATATGTTCTGGGTGAGTTTCCCACGGCACATCAGAGAACGTCTATTAATTACGTAACGCAAATAATAACCTTCTTCGACCCCGCTCCTATGTCACTCTCTTTTTTGGGTCCCTAATATTGTTTCTATGAGTTGTCAAGCTTTCCAACCCCCTTTCGAACGTTACATACTAATTGGATGACCCCTACATGTTTTCTTGCACATTTCCGATCACGGAAGTTAATTTTGGGCTATAAAAAAAATTAAAAAAAATTGATTCGATTTTATGCACAATTCGATTTTACGCACATTTCAAAAACGAGAATGTGCGTAAAATCGAGGTATACCTGTATACGAACAGAAGTGTACCACTGCAATACGAATAGTACCGCTACAGTACGAATAGAAGTGTACCGCTGAAATGTACGATTAGAAGAGTACCGCTGCAATCATAGACGACGAGAAACCTGCGGCTCTCTGCTCCACTGGTACTGTTGCTTCTACTAGCATGTTTTCTTTCGAGACATCAGTTTTTATTAGGTTCAGAAAGCAGGTCTAGAAACTGTTCAAGAATGGGGATTGGTTCAAACTTTTCGGAAAACTTTTACCTTCGAGACATCATATTAGTCTAAGCTCATGGGAGCAAAAATAAATTGACCTATTGGGACGGGGAAACTCTGTCAATTTTTTTTTCGATATTGATACAGAGAATATCACAGGGAACGGTTGGTGTCCATTCACGTCGTCTGTGCTAGGAATGCTTACATGTAAATGGTTCATTGTTCGCGTAAATTTGTCATTGAAAGTTTTTATCAATTTTACCACTTGGCAATGAAATTAGAGTGATAACTAGCATATAACAAAATTGTTCTACGTTTTATCTATCCAACAACATATTGGTTATTGTTATCCATCATGTGGTTATGTTGTTATTATCGTTTGAAATCTGACGCAACATTTTCCAGTTTTACAGAATGCATTCCAGTCAACAACAAAAAAATGACGATGAATGAACTACGAATTGCATCAGCTATCACTAGAGTCCATACGGCTAAAATTGGAAGGCTACGGTTGACTTGGTATGTCGTAGAGATGTTGGACGAAAGCGCATTCAAAATAACCAGTCAAGATAACGACCCAATAGGAACACGACGTCGGGGCGTGCAACGTGCACGGGGGCGACGAGTAGCCAAGGATCGAGTACATAGGCGTCGAATCTTAGATATAGCAAAGACCATACAAACCTTCGTCTGATTGGTAAGGTAAGTAACTTATTTGTGAAAGAAAAGGTTCTACCATAACTTCAAATCTTAGGAGTCATTGGAAAATCACACTCGACTAAACCCGCAACCTAAACTAGGGTACGGTAAAAGTTGTTGCATATTGCTTTGATTTGTACCACCGTGTAATTTGAGCCTCTATTCAAACAACTAACTTTTTTTGCCTTTCTCCTAGAAAGGTATAGCAATCACTGGAAAAACCAAAGGTATAAAAGTGGTCCCAATGGCCGAATGTCATATACCACTCGACCCCTTTCGACGAACTGAGCATTTTCTGTATGTATGTATGTATGTATGTATGTGTGTATGTGTGTGTGTGTATGTATGTGCAACTTTTTTTTCTCACTCACTTTTCTTAGAGATGGCTGGACCGATTTTCATACAATTAACTGCAAATGAAAGGTCTAGTTGCGCCATAGGTTGCTATTGAATTTCATTGTAATCGGATTTTTAGTTTAGAGGTTATGTATCAAAATGTAAAAATCACGAAACATCAATATCTCAGAAACCACACAACCGATTTTAATAAAATTGGTTTCAAATGATTTGGCTGTCTCCAGAACCCTTAACTTTTGAATTTCGTAATGATTAAACATATGGTTCAAAAGTTATGTAAAGAAAAGTTATCCTGAGGTTGTTTAAACTAACTCATTTTTCTCAGAGATGGCTGAACCGATTTTCACAAAATTAGTGTCAAATGAAAGGTCTAGTTGCCCCATAGGTTGTAATTGAATTTCATTGCAATCGGATTGTAACTTTGTCCGTAGTTCATGAAAATGTGAAATCACATAATGAAAGTAAACATATTGACTTCCTCCTAACGATCACTGGCTAATTAAAAGGTAAAAAGGGATCCAAATGGCGGAATGTCATATACTACTCGACTCAGTTAGACGAATCGAGCATTTTCTGCATATAAGCATGTATAGGTGTATATGTTTGTGTGTGGGTGTGTACGTGTGTATGTGCACCTTTTTTCGCACTCACTATTCTCAGAGATGGTCTGACCGAACAGATTTCAATGGAATTAATTGCAAATGAAAGGTCTAGTTGCCCTATAAGACCTTATTGAATTTTATTGTAATCAGATTTCCAGTTTAGAGGTTATGTATCAAAGTGTAAAAATCACGAAACATATCTCAGAAACCACACATCTGATTTGATTAAAATTAGTTTCAAATGAACGGGCTACCTTTAAAACCCTTAACTTTTGAATTTTATGAAGATTGAACATGTGGTTCAGAATTTATGGAAAGAAACGTGTTCTGGAGACTGTTTAATTTCACTCATGTTTCTCAGAGATGGCTGGCCCGATTTTTATAAAATTAGTGTCATATGAAAGGTCTTGTTGCCCCATAAGACCCTAATTATTTTTTTTTTACAAACGGATTATTACTTTGCCTGTTATGTTTAAAAATGTGAAATCCAGCTATGAAAAGAAACATATTCCCGCACAACTTACTTGGACTCACTCATATTTCTCAGAGATGGTTGACCCGATTTCCACAGAATTAGTATCAAATAAAAGGTAGGTAGGTAGACTACCTCATAACACCCTATTGAATTTTGCAGTAATCGGACTGTAACTTCGTCTGTAATGTATCGAAATGTGAAAATCACGAAACTTCATTATCTTAGAAACTACACAACCGATTTGAACAATATTGATATCAGATGAACGGGCTAGTTAAGGGTTAACTGATAAATTATGATTGAACACGTGGTTTCAAGGTTTGGCTGCCCCATACGTTACCTTTTCATTTGATTGTAATCAAACTTAAGCAAGCGTTATGTTTTAATTTGTAAAACAACGAAAGTCTAATATCTCAAGTATTACACGACTTATTTGAACATAACAAGTGTCATACAAATGAGTCATCTCTCAAACTTACAAATAACAAGCTTCATAACAATTTGATATGCTGTTTAAAAGTTTTAGAAAGGAAAGAAATTCAAAGACTATTCAACACTTTACCTGCTTCGATCAATATATATGGCCTCAACATGATTTAAATGTGGTATCGTACTATCTAAACGTTCCCGGCATCGCTCGTGATTAAATTGTTCGAAATTAAGAGTCATTGCTTTTATTTCGCTATTTCTTAAGTAGGGTAGAGCGGGGCTAGTTGGTTACGGGGCAAGTTGGTCAATGAGAATATCTTCGAATCTACGTATCTAAAAAATCGTATTATATGGGTGATACGTAGTAGATAACCAGAGAAACTAAATGACAAAATGAAGTACAGTTTTAATTAGAACGTATAATAAATACTGTTGCTGCCAAATTGGCCATCAATTTTATTCGGTTTTCATGTTGAAATTTTTTGTTTAAACAAAGCTAGCCAAATTGAAATTAACATGGCTCAACGTATTATGAAAGTCATTTTCGTTAGTTTTAAGTTGTGTGAAGCAAACTTTCGCCAAAATTTTATTTTCATATATTTCGAGTAATTTACATATTTAATACATGAGGGGCTAGTTGGTCACATACTAGCGGGGCTGGTTGGTCATATGCACATCATAAATGAATGTAAGTAACCAAGTGAATGCAATTTCAGGAACAGTGCATTTCGTTTGCTTTGTTTAGCAAAGCCAATTATATGAAGCGATAAACTATTTGGTAAAAGTTATCTCCATTTCATCGTCATTTTGATGAATATTTTTTTGTGCAATATAAATGCTTAGTCATTGATCTAAAATAACTATAACGTACACTAATGCATCGACAAATGCTTTCTAAAAAAAACTAATGTAGCTATAGTTTTGTGCTTGTGATTGCAGATGCGAATCTAGAATTTGGCCCCTGTTCTCAATTTAATCCTTATTGTTTTTGATTTAGTTCCCAACCAAACTATTAGGGAAATTTCAACATATTTTTCTTGTCAGGTATGGAAGAGTAACACGATTTTTTTTCATGCAATTTTGAGTTACTTCTCTGATGGTTTGGGATTTCGGAAAGCGAAGGTATAAACAAAAAACTGGATGCGGTTTGACCTCCGCTGAGATGCTACAGGCTGCCGCTAATGCAGTGAGGAATAAAAACTGAATTGTCCTTCCGAAATATGAACGGTCAATTTACCCCACACCCTGACCAACTTACCCCAGCTGAGGGGCTAGTTGGCCAATTTGACATCCACTCAAAAACATAGAATATCCGCAAAATCATAAACTATTCTGTACAGTTTATATTTTTTCTAGATGCTTTAGACTTAACACAACATTTCCATGTAATGAGTTTTTGTCATAATGTTTCTTACAAAAAGTTACAGAAAAGGGGGCTTTTGATTCCGTTTCTATTGACATTCTTTCGGGTAAACTTCACCGACAAGGATTTTCTCCAATTTTGAACAATTTTTTGCACAATTTGTTGTCCGAAAAGCACATGCATTTTACGCACGGCGATTTGGCAACTTTTCGCATTAGCTACATGGGTCTTCCCCAGGGCTCATGTTTAAGCCCCCTTCTTTACAACTTTTATGTAAATGACATCGACGAATGTCTGGCAAATTCATGCACGATAAGACAACTTGCAGACGACAGTGTAATCTCTGTTACAGGAGCCAAAGCTGCCGATTTGCAAGGACCATTGCAAGATACCTTTGACAATTTGTCTGCTTGGGCTTTACAGCTAGGTATCGAGTTCTCTTCGGAGAAGATTGAGATAGTAGTTTTTTCTAGGAAGCATGAACCTGCTCAGCTTCAAACACAATTAATGAGTAAAACGATTTCTCAGGTTTTGGTACACAAATATCTCGGTGTCTGGTTCGACTCTAAAAGCACCTGGGGTTGTCACGTGAGGTATCTGATGAAAAAATGTCAACAAAGAGTGAATTTTCTTCGTACAATAACCGGACAATGGTGGGGAGCCCACCCAGGAGACCTTATAAGGCTTTACCAAACAACGATACTGTCTGTTATTGAGTACGGGTGTTTCTGCTTCCGCTCCGCAGCAAACACACATTTGATCAAACTGGAGCGAATACAATATCGTTGTTTGCGTATCGCCTTGGGTTGCATGCAATCGACCCATACGATGAGTTTGGAGATCTTAGCTGGAGTACTACCATTTAAAAACCGCTTCTGGAGCCTGTCTTCTCGTATTCTAATCAAATGTGAGGTCTTGAACCGTCCCGTGATTGAAAATTTTGAAAGGTTAATCGAACTTAATTCTCAAACCCGTTTTATGACATTGTATTTCAATCATATGTCCCAAAATATTAACCCTTCTTCGAATATTCTAAATCGTGTCGACTTATCAAATACTTCTGATTCTACTGTGTTTTTCGATACATCCATGATAGAAGAAACTCGTGGAATCCCGGATCATTTACGCGTGCAGCAGATCCCTAAATTTTTTTCCAATAAATATCGAAACATCAACTGCGACAATATGTACTACACTGACGGATCACTTCTTGATGGGTCCACTGGCTTCGGTATCTTCAATAACAATTTAACCGTCTCCCATAAGCTCGATAATCCTGCTTCTGTTTACGTCGCAGAATTAGCTGCAATTCAGTACACCCTAGGGATTATCGAAAAAATGCCCACGGACCATTATTTCATCTTTACGGACAGTCTCAGTTCCATTGAGGCTCTCCGATCGATGAAAGATGTTAAGCACTCTCCGTATTTCCTGGGGAAAATACGGGAACATCTGAGTGCTTTATCCGAAAAATCTACTCAGATTACCTTAGCGTGGGTCCCTTCTCACTGCTCGATACCGGGTAATGAGAAAGCGGACTCTTTGGCTAAAGTGGGCGCAACAAACGGTGATATTTATGAAAGACCAATTGCCTTTAATGAATTTTTCGCATTTGTACGTCAGAATACGATCATCAGTTGGCAAAATTCTTGGACCAAGGGGGAACTGGGAAGGTGGTTACATTCCATAATCCCCAAGGTATCGACGAACCCGTGGTTCAAGGGGTTTGATGTAGGTCGGGATTTCATTTGCGTGATGTCCCGGCTTATGTCCAATCACTATAGATTTGACGCGCATCTCCGTCGTGTTGGGCTCGGGGAAAGTGGTATCTGTGCCTGTGGTGAAGGTTATCACGACATAGAGCACGTTGTTTGGTCATGCCCTGTACACCGTGACGCCAGGTCTAGATTAATAGCTTCCCTGCAGGCCGAAGGTAGGCAGCCGGCTGTTCCTGTTCGTGATGTCTTGGCGAGCCGTGACCTATCCTACATGTCCCTTATATACGTTTTCCTGTATACGTTTTCCTTTTCCATCCACGCCCCAGTTTAGTCCTATTCCCTTCCGCCTACATCCAACCAAACGACAAGAACACTTTAAGACCCCGGATCCGGAAACAGCAATCAGACCCGCACGATACTCTCAAGGCCCGATGGAAACAACCCAATATGCCAGTCCGTAATATCTTGGCCCAGCAGCGGAACAAATTTAATATGCTGCTTACCTATGGCAATGAAAACCATCAAACAGCAAACCTGTGCTTTTAATGCAAAATATTCTAGCTTTAAGTTAGATTTAGTTTCAGCTCGTAGTCGGCAGCGAGGATAAAAAATTTGCTTTTAGTTATTAAGATACTTTAGAAAGTAAGCTACCAGATATAATTGGCGCCGTTAAACATTGAATTGTATTTGTGCCGTGTCAAATAAACTATAGATGAAGAAAAAAAAAAGTTACAGAACACTTTGACCAAAAATGACCAACTAGCCCCGCTCTATCCTACTAACATTACGTCAAATTTCATATTTTATACTTTAATTACAACATCAATATTTTAGAACCCAAAGAGTGGATAAACATTTATTAGATTTAAGCATTCATGTAAATCTATTTTTACAAATAATAAGTTTGAATGAGAAAGGGAGTCTGACCGCTAGGTGGATTAATTTAGGTTTTTCGATATTGATACAGAGAATATCACAGGGAACGATTGGTGTCCATTCACGTCGTCTGTGCTAGGAATGCTTGCATAAATTTGTCATCAAAATTTTTTATCAATTTTTCCGCTTAGCAATGGAATTAGAGTGACTAACTGTTTCAGCGTTTCGAAATTTCTTCAATCCTCAAAGATTCATTTCGATAAAACATTCGTTTTTGTTGTTGTGTGGGTAATGTGTTAATAGAACAAAGCCGACAAGAATCGTTCAATTCTCTTACATTCAACCAACACGATGTAAGTGTAGTTTTATTTGTGGTTTCGGCATCGATTTTGGCAATTCCACACTCTTCATAACTTCATAACGTATTTCCGTGCTGGTTCGTTTGAGGCTACGAAGCTTTAATCTGGGTAAAGAAGCGAATTTTAATTTGCACAAAGAAAGACTATATGCACAGTAAAAAAAAGGTACATTTCTTTAAATGCACATAAATGGAGCATTGGAAATCATGTAATATTCCGTGTGGCATTATATTCACATGCAATGTAAATGAATATATTGTTAATTTGCATGCATACTTATATTCAAAGCTCGAAGTTTGTATCACTTAACGTACAAATTTACATGGTTTATAACGATTCTGGTATTGTGCATTATTAACGGTGTGAAATTGCATATGTTTTTCATTTTATGTACTAGAAACCGTTATGCGCTTTCATTTGTATTAGCTGTAAATTTCATTTTTTGGTACTGTGTGGCTCTCACTATATATCCAGTCAAACGATTGAGTGCTTATTGTTGAGATATGTAACCTACATAGTATTAACTAGGGTAATTTCATACACACTGTAGATTAAAGATATAATTAAAACCACTGCCAAGTAAATAGAGGAAACGTACAGTGTATAGAAGAAAAGTGTGTGGAAGTGTGTAGAAGTTAATGAATTTTGTATCAAATCAGATGGTTTTGGTCGCGGAATCACTTCCAAAATTAATTTTAAAACTCGTCAGTGTTAAGTTAACTTACGGTCAGTTCGAAACAAAAGAAGTCAACCGTGTTCCTGAAATCAATCGTAAGGGTCGACTACTTCAAAACGCACCCGAATAACAATAGAGACAGTTATGGCTCGAACAGCGATATGAAGCATTCGGAGAGACAAGTGCAAGACTATAAAAGGGAGTTGAAATCATAGGGAAGGTCTTTTATTTTAAAGATAGGGTAAATGACCCAATAGTGGAGGAGCTAAGCACGAGTTATGCATGTTTAGCCATGTTTTGGCCAAGAAAAACGAATCTAGCTGGTCCGTTTCACTATTTTCTGTTGAAAATGTTGAAAATGTTGTTCTATTTGATAATTTTGCACCTCAAAATTGACTTTGAACCCGCTTTGAGGGTTTAAATTAACTAAAATAAGTTGCACGCTTTTGTTCCAATAGTTGCGGTAGAGTTCCTATAGTTGTGAATGGGTGTTCCTGTAGTTGCGGCTCATAAAACATTCGTGTTTGCTTGGTTAAATGAAGGTATTTGCCTTGCTTGAAGTGGTTTTTGATTGTTTTACTATTTACCATATTGTTTTTAATAGGTTGACAAGTCGGTTTGCAAGTAAATACAAAAATGCACGAAGTTAACTAAGAGACGGATTTTGCGCCAATTTGGTCAGATGTTGGCAAAATTCAGTGAGGGTATGTACGTTTTATTAAAATAAAACAAATTTTTATAAAATGTCTATAGACTAACATTTGAAAAGGGCTGAAATTGGCTGAAGAGAAAGACCAATGGCGCTCATTTTGAAAAATTCAGAAGAATTTTTTTTCACAAATGGTGACTTCTCAACACTGGAAGTAAGAGTCTATTACCTCTGCTTCGTACCATGTTTGCGCTTACATTTTTGACGTTAGTGTTTACTAAAAGAGCGATTGAAGCTGTGAAAGGCTCGTTAAAAGAATTACAAGACCAAAAACAGTGGATAAGCATCGATTAAGAGGTCATAAATGCATAATACAGCATTTTAGGGGTGAGAGCGATAGCTTTTGTGGCCGATCATGTATGAAGTATCGGTAAATACACGGTGGCAGGGGAAGGTGGGGTTCGAAAATTGAATAGTAATAAGTTACATAATTTAGGTATGTCCCCTAGTACCTGCTTGTCCCTAATATACACAAGTAGTCCCACATACATATGTTCTGATGAACGTAAATCAGAATTGCGAAACATACCGCAACTATAAGAGCATAGTGTATCCTGTGATCCAATAGTGGAGGAAGTAATTTATAAATAACATGATCATCTATTAACGAACTTCAACTGTGCAACAGTTTACATAATAAACTGTTATCTGGGAAAATAATTATATGAGTAATAATCGTACTAAAACCACACACATATCTTAAAACAATCGTGGACAAAATAAGAAAATGGGTAGTGAGTGGTGCCTTCCGGGAAAGTTTCTGAAAAATACAGTATTCTTCAGTAATTTGGATATTTTCAGTATATATTGTTGTAGTAACATATGTACTTATGTTTAATTTATTATTTCTTCAACATGTAGCATAAGCAATTCGGTTCTAATTAGTTTAAACGATGAATTTAAAAGCGATGCCGCAACTATTGGATCATCTACCCTACTAGTCTGAGTCGGGACGTGATAACGCGACGCGGTCGATCAAAAGATTGACAATAACATAATTGACAATCGGGTTGTAGTGAAGTGAAGTAGGTATAGCTTCGCGAACTTTGGTCCCAAAGTCGCTGGCAGAAGTTGGTTTCAATTTAACGCTAGGGATCGAGTGACCTGATCAGTACCCGATTACAATTAAGAGTCGTGCTCAATTACCGGAAAAACTAACTCCGAAAAGAAACAATTGGGCCCGGTGCCTAACAGAAACAGGTGCCAAGCTATCAGACGGCGCAACCAACAGAAAGGTAAAAATACTAATAAATTACTATTTCGTTATTTTTTCAATTGTAAACAAATACAATATAACGCTGATGCGATGACACTAATGTTCTAAGCATATTATTAATATCGTCTTGACGTTGCCACATGTTTTTGATGTTGTTTCGAGTTATTTTGATGCAATATTGCGTTAAATTTTGAAATATGAAGATAAATTCAGACAGTTCATTTGTTAAACACCTAAACGCTGTTTTAACAATATGTTTTCCTCAATGAGAAAAGTCGTCATTGTTTGTTAGGCGACACAATCATGACAGTCGAAACGCTATTAAATTTCTAAAATCATCAAAATAACGAACACCTGAAGATTGACCTCAACTAGAAGTGCTATTACCGGTACGTGATATTTATATCACCGAAAGGTTATTTTGTTTCGTACAACATTGATAAGATTACTTGGAAGTGACGCGTGCAAAAATTAGAAAACGCTAAAAAAGACTGACCGGCAGCGAAGTTGAAAATAATCTTATCGTGTGCCGAAAATTCATTCATGAGAAGCTAAATTTTATGGTCTATTTTTGGAACATAAGGTGACATATTGTTCCGATGATTGATTAGCAGAACGCAATTCAAGCTAGGACTTTACACTTATTATGAAAGAGATGAGAAATGTTGTACATCGGAAATCAACCAACAAGTTGGACGGTTTTATCATCCTTCTTCTCGAGTAATCCTGGAATCGGTTCGGATAAAGTTTCCATGATTCGTAACACTATTTCAGGCATGTATCACCAACGAATTGCAGCCAGAGTACCCGCTGTGACGCGTGATCCTCGGTGGTTGTTGGATCGTGACTGTTTCGTAATTTGCATCTACATGAAGTGACCTGTCACTGTCATGGATGGCGTAGCAGCAGCGGTAGTAGAGTAAATTCTATTTTTATCCTATCGCTGATTAACTGTTTGTAATCGGTAGCTCGCTTGCTTACCGGCACTGAATGCATCACAAAAGTGATTCTTGGACGGACGGATGGCTATGACGTTCGATGAGCAAGGTGCTCGAAGCGGGTGCGGGTTTCTCCCTATCCGTAACAAACTCTTTCTTTACGTGTCGAAGGTGTTACACAATAATGTTAGGTTTTGATGAAGTGCCTCGGAAGGATTTTGAGACGCGACTTACTACCAACAACGATCTTCTAATCTGATTAGTTATGCATGCCAGCTGTGGAAGAATGCAAAGCATTCCAGTGAGCAGGATGTTTGTCATTTTTTTGTTCCGTGGAATGTTTAGAATGAGATCTGTTACAGCGTATATCAAATCTGTAATGTAGTACATTTGCGTTTTAAAATATGTGAAAGATGTTATATGATATTGCTCCATCCTGCTCTTTTTACTCATTTATTTATTTATTTATTTTATACTCTAACGAGGCTTCAACCATGTGTCGGTCATTCGCCTCAATTATGAGTTATAAAACTATATTTTTCTTTCTAACCCTATTAAGTTTATAAATTCTAAGATTTTATCTTCTCTTTCCTCTCCGTAACTTTATTTTTCGCATAGATTTTGGTGCCCTTTCGACTTAATGTTTT
Source organism: Wyeomyia smithii (assembly GCF_029784165.1). Taxonomy (NCBI): domain Eukaryota; kingdom Metazoa; phylum Arthropoda; class Insecta; order Diptera; family Culicidae; genus Wyeomyia; species Wyeomyia smithii. The sequence continues at coordinate 234,148,706 of NC_073695.1, read as the reverse complement.
GTTATAGCTCTGAGTTTTCATGAATATAAAAATAAAATAAAAATTCAATTATATTTGTTTTCGCTTCAAGTTTTGTGTTTATTATTTTTAAAACCTTCTTTTCTCAGTGTATATTTTTTCGAAAAATAAATATTTCTCTATAACTAATTCCTAGAAAGTTGTCTTCGTAGAAGAAGGTACACGGCTGTGTAACTTTCAAACGACGTATTGATTATAACATTTCGTAATTGACCAGAAATAGTTTCTATGTATTATTTTGTTCATTGTCAATTTACTGCACCCATCTGCAATAACAATATATCGCCACGAAAAACCGAATCGGAAGGGAACGCATAGTATTTTATGCCGATTTGGATGCGCCCAAGGCATAAATATCACACAATGCTTTAATTGAAAATTCTCGCGTTTTTTTATCTCTCCTCTTTGTTGGAGCCACAAGAAGCCCAACCCGGCATCGTGACGTTTCAGAAAATCATCGCAAAGGCTCGGCCCATCGCAGAGCTCTAATAATAGTAGACAAACCGAATCAAAACGCTCGGCTGCACGTTTATTAATCTCAAATCGCCTTCGCAATATTGGCAGAATCAATTCGCTCACCTTTGTAGCCGTGATTGGTATGTCTGTGCTGCTCGATTACCTGATCGCACCCCCACCGGGCGCTGAATTGGGAGCGGTTGCGGTTCGGGCTCCGGCTGGCCTGGAGGTGGCAAAAGTTACGTGACGCCAAAAGACATCAACTTTTAAGTCGCTCTTTTATTTCGTCTTTCTTTCTCTGCTTCTCAAAGCCTGGCTCAAGTCCCGTCGTCGTCTTGCTTGTCGAGCCGAGTGATCTTTCAAAGGCCCCACAACATAAAACCCCATCGCTAAGCACTGGTTAAGCGCTACCACAACACAACGGCGTGCGGGTTACGTGATTGTGTGCGTGGGTTTGCAAGGAAAACTTGTTTTGTTTTGACTCTGTCGGTTCCTATGTGGTGAAATAGCTTTGATGGAAGGTGTCGGGATTTGGCGAAGTTAATTCATAACGTAGAAGTAACAATATCGCAACCGTGTAATCACAACCACAGCCAAATCGCTGTGGCTTGATCGATGGTCTCCGGTTATGGCGACGGTGGTAGCGTCAGAGAAGATAGCGGCTGGTAGCGGCGGATCACCAACACAGGCGCGCCAGTCGAATCCAGCGGCGAGCGGCACCATCAGGCTTTTGCGCGATCAACTTCGCGGTTATTCACGAGTCGAAAGCTGAACAGAGTGGATTGTTGATAGCTACTTTCGCGAAGTTGCTGTTATTTTTACTGTCAGTGTTTCTCTTCTGCTACTATTGGAAGTTTGTGACTATCATAACGACAAGAGAAAAAAAAGAGATAGACAGGGAAACGTGAAATAAGCAAACAATCATTTGAAGTATCTGTTTTCGGGAAGAAAAATTGCGCACAATCCAGCGTCAGCATCGGAAAAGGGATACACAGCCGAGATAGTCGGACGATTTAAGTGAAGGTGAAAGATTATCTGAAAAGCTAGAAGGTGCCTGACCGTAGTGCGCTCCAGTGTGAGATGAATTTGCCTGCCTGATAACTGCTTTGCTGTCAGACTAAGAAAGGAATAAAATATTTGAAGAAACCGAGCGCCGCCGCCCGCTCAAGTGAACGTTGGACCGATTGGAAACTGTACGGACCGTTTAAACGCATGCCCCGTGAGAGTCGTTCGAAGATAAACAAAGTTACGAATGAAAGGTGAAACAATCTGTTTAAACTGACTCTATAGCGTATTAACTTTAGGCCGCTGCAAGCGAAAGTACGCAATTAAAAAAACTTTTAGCTAAGTTATTTATTTGAGAAACAAAAAAGTGTGACAGCTTTTAATTGAAAAGAGAAAAAAAAACTACCAGCAAAAATGGCCCAAGAAATGATGTTCTACCCGAAGGAGACGGTAAGTACCAATCATTCTGACTTTGCTTGATTGCTTGTTTGAACACTCGAAGAGTAGATTCCGGCTACGAAACAGCTTCCCCAGCTAGCCAGCAGCGAAAAGCGAATATCACCGCTATCGATGACGTAACGCTCCAAGCTAAGAGTTCCAAAAAGCAAAAAAAAAAAAAATACAAAAATAAAAATGTATGCAAGGAAGACAGGCGATCCGCGAAACAGGTTTCTGAAATGGTGATTTCTAATAACTGTGCCCCGCAGTTGTTCGGGGCACACAGTGTTGTGTAGACGACCATTATATGATAATTAAATTCATCAGTATGCCTCGCGCGGACCTGCGGACACCTGCCTGAGCACCGACGACTTGGCCGCTCGGATGGCTGAGGTTGCTTGTGCGAGCAAAAAAAAAAAAACTCGTAAAAAGTAACATAATTTATTCACACTATTGATATTCGGTGTCAGAGGATTTGATTTTCGGAGCGCTGTAACGGGGAAGAACTTTTAGCGAATGGGATTCTATTTTTTGATGGAGCTGTCGAAGCTGAACCATACAAAATCTTTTCCTATTTTGAACAAAGTTCAACATTTTATGAGGATAAAAAGTTGCATATGATGATGATTGGTCTCGTGGCAGAGTCACGATAGCTAACTTGAGACTATTACTGAAATGGGTATAATTATAATAATGGAAGCTGCTACTGGTTATAATTATAATGTTTTATTAAAACAACATTATTATAGATTGCGGATAGAACGAACCTTTAATTTTTCAGAACCATAGATTCGTAGTTGATTGAATTTTAAACTTGACTACGTGAAATTGTGAAATCGGTAAACACTCCACAATCGACTGTATTTGGTTCACGGGGTATTACACAAATTAAAACAGATGTTTATTTACAATTTTACCTTTACTCATCATTTCTTTATAGTAAGCTCAAACATCATTTTTTCAAGTTTTCGAAAACATTTTTGAGTTGAATTTTTATCGATAATTTTGCAAATTACAACCTTACTTATTTTTTCTGAGGAAAAACACTATTTTGTTCCGGTCATTTCAGATATGGAAAAAACTTCGTTGATATTATGGCATTAATTGATATTATGGCAAAAATCGGAACGACGTCAAACACAAAGTTGTAGATGATTGAATGTTCAATATTAGAAAAATAAGAGGACAATTTAAACATTCTTAACGAGAACAGTTCATGAAAAACGGTCTTTTCTTGTACTTGAAATTCGGTTATATTCTATTGGAGGCTTTTGAAAAATTTTAATCAAACTTAGAGGAAACATGTCAAAAAATTTTAATACGAATATTATATGTTTACAGGAAGAAATAAGAATAAACAACACCGAAAAGAAAAAAAAACGAATATCTATAATGAAATTTTGTATGCAAGTTACCGTTGTAACTTGCATGCAAACAGATGTTGAAAAATACTACATTATTATTATTATTATGTATTTGTTCTTTGCCTTTGTCTCTCATGGACACTAGACTTATTTATTGCGAAATTGGGCATGAACCCTGTCGAAAAACCGATAATAATAAAAAACGGTATGAATTTTCTGACGTAGGACTACGTCTTTGTTTTCTATACTGCGGTACATTCTATTAAAATGAAAATTAAACTGGCGAAAAGTTAATAAGATTATGAACAGTAACTGCTGTATAACTACGCGATGGATTAGAAAAATTAACATGTCGTGGGATAGATAAAATGTTGGATAATTTTGTAGTACGTTAGTGACCATTATTATCATAGCTCAGCGAAAAAAATTGACGAAAAGTTTCAAGGTCGAATTTCGCCAATAATGAAACAATCACGTGCGACTATGTCTAGCGTAGCAGTCACGGGTGAACACCAACCGTCCACTGTGATGTTATCTCTGTAAGTTTAAAAAAAATGACAGAATCTTCCCAATAAATCAATTTATACACAATTTATACGCCGCTTTATGAGCAGTTTATCGTGGCTTTTTACGCAAAATTCGAATTCTATGCGTTTTTTACGCGAACTTCGGAGTTTACGCGGATAGCTGATTTTACGTGGATTCCCCAGAAAGTCGTTTTTTTTGTGCGGTTTTCCCTTTTTTAGAGTGTTCGATGAGTTTATTTCATCCAACTACTAAATATTCTGATTTGGTCAATCCTTGATTTTTTAGCTCGTTTCTAGGATGGAAATATCACTGCGATTCAATTTTTTGGGAAAGTATTTAGTAGAAATGATTAAAAACCATTAGCATATGAAGTTTTGTACGCAGATTCCAGGATTTACGTGGATTTTAGAATTTATGCGTTTTTTTACGCGGACGGTAAATTTTTACGCGCTATGTATCCCTCACGTAAAAACAGACTTTGTGGTATTTGCTTCCATGAACTTAGACTTGATGTCTCGAAGGTAAAAAGTTCCCCGAAAAGTTCGTGACAAGTCCCTTGTTTCAAACAATTTATTAACCTGCTGTTAAAACATAATAAAAACTGATGTCTTGAAGGAAAAGTGTGCAGCAGAACCAAGCTTCGGAAAACCACTGCGGTGCGATACTATACTGACGATTGTTCTCTCTTTTTACTCTAACAGCCTCATGAAGCTATTAATGAGAGCTCACATACTGCTAATGCTTACACAGGCAATGAAGCTGTCTTGTGATGCACACTACAGCTGATTTTTGCGCATGTATTTTGTTCTACCGAAAGCCTGCTGATCGGCTGCGGCTGTCATCGATGATATTGGACTCGCACTTCTTATTTTCTTTCTCTCAAACCGATGCCATAATGATAACGAAGCAAATCTTTTTATATATTTTCCTATTGTTGATATTATTCCCCACGTGAGAAAAAACGTGTTTTGCACCGCCTTGCTTTAATTATAGCATCAGAATTGCCTAACCTAATTACCTGATCCAAGCGCAATTTTAAACAGCCGAAGGTTGTCGAATTGTGATGGCTGTCATTTAGCGACAGCTTGAAGAACCAACAGACATAAGGAGATGAAAAATAACAGCCCATTTTGCCCAGGTGTGCTGTCGTCAGTGGCTGTCGGGCTGTGCACTGCACGAATGGGGAACAGGGAGAGCAGTGCAATACAATGAGAGCCGAATTAGTTCAAAATTTACTGTCACGGAAAGACAGTCAGTAGCCTCCCTCCCAGATATAGTCGCAAAAGTTCATTCCCACTGACAGACAGGCATTCGAAGCAGCCTTCTGTTGCGTAGTCTAAAATAGTATAGTTTCTCGATATTCCTTCGCCGGAATAAACTGTTGATACCAGACACCTTGTTTCCCAAAGCTGATTTCCGAATTTACGCGTTTTATCTTTATACGCGGGTGATGCGTGGTGCACAATAAAAACTGATGTCTTGAAGGAAAAAAACAAAACATGCCGCTGCACACTGTTTCCAAAGTTGCGAAAACGTGATCGAAATTTATAAGACCAAAAAAAATTGATTTTTTAGCCGCAGTGTCTTCAGTAAAGTTGTTCCGTTAATTATTCTTCTTTATAGAAGTTGCAATTCTGTGATTATTCCACTCAACAGAAAGGAACGAATTTCACCTCTCTTATTTTGGAATATAAAAATCCATTTTGTTCGGCAACGTTGTAACACATTTCAAAAGAAATAACTTTATTGAAGACATTATACTGCTATCTACTTATTTAAATTGACTTCTGTGGACTTTTCTATAGATTATCTCTAAAAGTCAATTGTTCTCAATTTAAAATAGTACAGAGATTTTGTTTAAATTTACAATATTCTACAATATTGTTTACCATAACGAAACAAACAACTTTTCTGAAAAAAGTTATTTTTTTATCTAACATATTTGTTTGGTAATTGACGATTTTTACTAGAATAATGCACAAATTTACACTAACTATTTTTAAAATTTTTTGAAGTCGTGGCGTCTTCAGCAAAGTTGTTTTATTATTTATACTCCATTTCATAGAAGTTGGAATTTTGTGATTTATTAACCTAAAAGTGAGAAACGGATTTTATTTTTCTCATTTTTGCATATAAAAATCCGCTTTGTTCGGCAAAATTACAGCACATTTTTTAAGAAACAAATTTGTCGAAGACAACATACTTCTACTGATCAATTTAAATGAACTATTGTGGAGTTTTATTTAGAAAATCCCTTTCTTTTTAATATAACATTTTGTAGTGATTTTCTAAAATTTCTCAATGTTCCACAAAGTTGTTTGCTATAATAAAACACACAATTTTGCCGGGGAAAATTCATTTTTATCTCTTATATTTATTTAGTTATTGGAGATTGCCTATAAAATAATCAGATATCTACACAAAGAGAATGCAAGAGACAGCGTGGGACAAATGCCTACATCTGGATTGAATGATGTTTTACTGATGCTTTAATATAGAAATGGTTTTGTCTGCAGCTATTTGCAGATTTTGTAAACATTTGTTAGTAAATTAGTGCACTACTTCAATAAAACCGTAAATAAGCAAAAAAAAAATAAAAATCGTAAATAAGCAAAAAGATAAAAATAATTTTCCTTTTTCCTTGAAAAAGGTGAAATAAAGTCACCGAAACTGTCGGTTTAAGAAACAAAAAATCGTTTTTGCTTTTATACACGGACTGATTAAGCCGATAAAATCACTAACACTAACTATACACTTACTTACTTACGTATTAAAGAAAAAACGATTTTAGTGGCAATGTATAAAAAACTCCACTAAAGTCCATTCAAATAGGCAGATAGTATGATGTCTTCGACAAAATTGCTCCGTATAAAATTTGCTACAATTTTGCCCAACAAAGAGAATTGCTCTATGCAAAAATAAGAAAAGTTTGTCAATTTTAGGTGAATTATTCACAAAATTGACACTTCTATAAAATGGTGAACAAATAATAAATCAACTTTGCTAAAGGAATAACGACTCCAAAAGCAATTTTTTGGCTCAAAATTATTTCGATCATGTTTTTGCAGCTTTGTAAACAGTGTGGAATGGCCGGATTCTGTCAAAATTCAAATCCACTTGTCAAAACATGGTCTCTGTAACATTGTAACTAAGAATTCCTTTAATTACATAGCTAAGTCTATCGTCACCATTCCATTTTAAAGGGGGGCATGAAATGAAAATAAAATTTGTGGCGGACTCATTATATGAATATAAAATCGGATTCTATGTGTTGAGGTGGTAAAAAATCTTTGTTAATATGAAATTAAATGGTGATAATTATCACAATTATCGTTTTGTTTAGATTGGGAAAAAATTTTTGAGAGTCTTAATTTATCAAAAAATCTTTTTAACTTAACAAAAGTGTTCCAACAAGTTCTCTTGAAAGTTTCGGCCATAGTAATATATTCCAGTGTAGTTTGTGTATTTACATAGGAAACTAGTGCAACAGGTTATTGGGTTTGCCGTACCTTGAAAATACTTTTTGGTTTTTCCTTTTAACCCTAAAAAGATAATCATATTTTTTGTATGCGTAAAAATCATGCGCCAAATGACTCCCGAATTTTAAACAATTAAACATGCAAATTTTTCTTCATATCGATAAACGGACATTACAATGTAAACATATCTTTAAATACATCTTCCATTTTTTTAACGTGAGTTTTACTATGATGTTTGGTTGTAATTTTCATTATTGTTGAGAAGATTAACTTAAAGTTATAACAGTTCTAAGAGTTTAAAAATCAATAAAATACCAGATCCGATTTTTTCTTAAATGTTTAAATGCGGATTTCTTTTATATTCACAAAAGTCATTCATGTTTTCAATACTTATTCGCTCTCAAAAACATGTTTTTCAGCATCGGGTTCTCGGAACAAAAGAGTCGAAAATATTTAAAAACAAGGAACCCATCGAAAATGCGATAACAACCCAATTAAAACACAATTCGATCGGCTCTGGCATTATTCAATCGACCTAAAATAGTGCATTCCGATAGTTAATTCTCCTGGCGTAATCAATGCTGGTTACAGTGGTTTGATTATTTACCTCTCGCCAGTCGGGGCAGTCAGGCGCGGGATGTGAGAACACTGCTGATAACCGCGATGAACTTGCAGATTTTTCCGTCCCACTTGCTTACTCGTCTTTTGCAATATTCGAGCGATTACTCGCTCGGCAGAAAGCACACACTAACATACAGAGCGACCGAATGATCTGCTGAGAAGTTGCTCTTCCTACGCCATTGTCCACCTTCTGCTAGTTTATGGAACAGGGAATGTTTTTTTTTTGTTTGCTTGTTTGATTTTGTCCAGCAGTGCTGCGCGTTGCTAGTGTTGCTGTCACAAAATGACATCATCAACAACATACTCATCAGCATCAACACTAAACCATCCATCCAATCTCGGTATCTCAACCCGCCGGAAAGCTTCGCGTACTCGCGTGCCCAATTATACAGTCGATCCATGTGTGATGGACTAGCTAATGGCATGCGCACGGTCAGATTTAGCCTATGCCCGGTTTTCGCACTTCAGCTAGATACTAGAGGAGGAGAGTCGCATCACCCGCTTGCTTGCTGGCTTGTGTCGCTATAATTTATTGTGAGTACAAATCAACGAGATTGTGTTGGCGATTCATTTGCAATTGTCATCCTGAGGTGGGACGATTTTTTTCTGCTCCATCATCCAAATGTAACTTGGTTCGAAACGTTTCCTACCAGTAACATTACTCTGCAGTTCGCGGGCGAAATATCGCTAAACTGAAGCATTTTATCTCACCGTTTTATAATGACGTGAGAAAGAAAGAAAGACATTTTGCGATTATTGTCCACCAGCCAGCGCGCGCTCTAGCATTGAATTGTCAACCGAGAGGGTGATTGCCAATGCCCATACACTCTCGGGCTCGGGACTGACTGAACTGCAAGTGAGTAATAAACAGGCTTTCACTTTTTGTCCGCCCGCCGCGACCCGCTGCAAAACTGCGCTGGCAATCGCTAATGGAGGGTTACACTTTGCGAGGCGGTACGCGGTAATCAAATGTCCATAAGCGAGCACTTGCTGTTAAACAAGTAGGAGAACCTGCAAGGCAGCGATAAGCGATCTTGTTGTTTGATTCGAAGAATTGTCATCGCTGGTAAAGTTCAATTTTCTAATTTCCTGTAACAGCAAGGCGGTCAAGAAATGGGAAGAGGTAAGTTTGCTTGACGAACCAATTGACGTTCGAATCGTCATTGATTACCAATCACGAAGATAAAAACTGGGGGCGGTTCCATTCTGGGGTATTACGCAGAGTCGTTGATTCCACATCAACATGATAAAACAGTAAACCTAACTGATATTCACCCGGTTATCAGCAGGGGCCAATAAATTAATTTTGGTGAATCGTGATTCGTGAGATGATGTTTATGACTCGGCCTTCTGGTTCAGCTAACAAGCGAAAATTTACAATTGATCGTTTCTCACCTTGTTAATGGTGGTGATTTTGTCTACTTTACTGTTAATGATAAGTCTTTCAGCTTCTGTTTTGTGTAATTTGCTGGATTTTTCTTGCTAATCAAAATTTTTTAGTGAGAAAACATTCAATTTAATTTTTTTTCGTTCGAGCTCGTTAGGAATATACGGTTTTTGTAATTGATAGTGTTATTGGGTTTATTTCATGGCTGACGCATTTCATTTGACCTAAGTGATGATAAGTGCCAATTTCAATGTGATTTGAATCATTCTTACATGCACAAACGTCCACTTCCACAGCTCACGTGAGAGCATGGATCTAAAAATGAATGAAAATTCCTCCGGAAATGATTCCATTCAAATAATCGTTTAGTTTAGGTTTACCACCATAAAGGAAAATCCAAGAAAAAAATGCCTTTCTTCTGATTTGCAATATGATTGATTGGTAATATTGGTATCATGAAAGATCTAATTGAAGAAAAGAGCAAACAATGTAAAAATAGGACTGCAATGGTTATTTTTTTTTATCAAGTCGAAATCGAATTGAATACGAACTTTTGTTTAACTTGTGGTAAAAACCGCACACGTTTTTGTCAATTAACATTGAGACAGTGCGTTTCTTATCGGTGACTGAGCGAATTGTCTTTCGTCTAATCATTATTGACTAACCATACCGTCAGTCGCAGACGATGGCGGCGGCATCACTTGTTTTGTGGTGTTATGAAATGAATGGAATTCGTACCGCTCTGCTTCTGTTGAACCGTCTACCACAATTATAATCGTATAGTACAATATAACCGTATATGTATAATCGAATCATTTTGTTATTTACGGTTTTTGTATTTTGTCTTTTTTTGTTTTCCAATGTTGTAGTTCTCATTTCAGCAAATAAATTTTTGAATGATTGTTTATATTTCTTTATTGTAATATCTGCTGTTCTGTTTTATGTAATTTCCGTCTTGGGCTTAGATCTTATCAGAAGTAGAATAAGACCATTCTATGTCACACGGACTTGAACATGGGTTTATTTTCAGGCTCCCCAATTACTCTCTTTCCACACTGAAATCTACATGACATTCTCTTAACAAAATAAGTCCTTCTTAAAAGAAAACTGACCAAAAGGACACACACGAGACTTTTCTTGGAAATTATATAAATGGCAATGTTTGGCAGAAGAAACGAGGCTCGGTATAGTCGAGCAGTAAGCGTTGAAGGAAGAGTAAAATTATATTATACACAAGTTCGAATATATAATAAGTTTGCAATTACTCAATAGCGGTATAGCTAATGCTAGAAGTGCGGGATACAGTAGCCACCCGGGCGTATGTAATAAATCAACGATTCTGTTGAGCATTGAGCAGGTCACAAGAAAGCGGCCGAAATGGAGAGCAATTTAACTAGATTATTGTATTTAGGTAGCTTCAAAATATTTTATACTGGTCGACAAAAGTGAAAAAAATTTTCGTCCTGGAGTAGGCTCGTTATTCTCCTCAATATGTGGAAAGAGCAGAATGAATATTCACCGCTCACTTTTTGCCCAGCATGAGCGTTGCGTGTGGCAATTTTTTGCACCACACTTCTTTCCTATAATTTGTGCTGTGTGCCGCGCGCAGAAAAACTAATACACTTGCTGCTTACACCACAGCTGAGCGACACAAGAGTGGTGAATTACTCTAGTGAGAATACCCAGAAGCACACCGTGGTACGCACAGCTGAGACAAATTCGAAAGCATTCGAAGAGCAACCATGCGTGACGGGCGGCTGTATTTATTATTTTCCAGTTTCGAGATGCAAAGCAAACAACACAATCTACTTTCCTACTTAGATGCTCCCATCTTTTCACATTTGCTTAAGAGACACACAGTAAAAGCACTGCAGTGAGCTTTGTTGAATTGTTATTGTGCGTAACGTGCTTTCGTGTGAAAAAGCTCTCATCAGTTTTTTATCCTTCTAGAAATATATTTCAAATTTCACCGCGGTGTTTTTTGCAAGCTCCTCTGGTACAAACGATTCGCTGTTCTCTTCAAGCGAGTGCATCGATTTGTTCACCAATGTAAAAGCAGTTATTTTCGCAGTGGAAGATATTCTTCTACACGCTAGTGATTCTCTGAGGAGAAACGACAAGCCTACCATAAAGCTCAAACGGGTAAACGATTAAAGATCACAGTTTTCTAAAGTGAAACTGTATTGAAGCCAAAAATGATCGACTTCGAGTCGTCACTTCGAATTTTCGGAAGCACAAATCTCGGAAATTTTTAATGTATTCCGTGTGGAAACGCAATTTTATTTCCGAGTCTTGTACCGTTGTAAATTCTAAGACGGCCCCCCCGGTCGTGTTGAAATACAGTTTCACTTCAACCCTTCTTGCGATTTTTAATGCTTCTAGCCCAGTCAGAAATGCATGAAGTCTTCATTATTCTTCATAAGCATGTATAGGTGTATATGTTTGTGTGTGGGTGTGTACGTGTGTATGTGCACCTTTTTTCGCACTCACTATTCACAGAGATGGTCTGACCGAACAGATTTCAATGAAATTAATTGCAAATGAAAGGTCTAGTTGCCCTATAAGACCCCATTGAATTTTATTGTAATCTGATTTCTAGTTTAGAGGTTATGTATCAAAGTGTAAAAATCACGAAACATCAATATCTCAGAAACCACACATCTGATTTGATTAAAATTAGTTTCAAATGAACGGGCTACCATAAAAACCCTTAACTTTTGAATTTTATGAAGATTGAACTTGTTGTTCAGAAGTTTTGGAAAGAAACATGTTCTGGAGACTGTTTAATCTCACTCATGTTTCTCAGAGATGGCTAGACTGATTTTCATAAAATCAGTGTCATATGGAACATTAAATTGTATTTGTGCCGTGTCAAATAAATTATAGATGAAGAAAAAAATATATTTTAGAACCCAAAGTGTGAATATACCTTCAATGGATTTAGGCATTCATGTTAATTTATTTTTACAAATATAAGTTTGAATGAGAAAGGCTGAGTCTGACCGCTAGGTGGATTAATTTAGGTTTTTTGTTCTACCGTTTCCTGCAGTTTTTGTTGCTTCTTATTTATATTTTAATGACATGTATCATTTTTGTAACAGTAATAAGGAAAAAGTTGTCAAGGCATGGCTTGCACGGAATTGTCTTAAATTTCATTGGAAAATATTGAACAAATTGTATTTGAAATCTTACAATTTTGAAAACGTAAAGTGATTTTAAAAAATCGGTAAAAAAAATTCTTCAGAATAAAACAAAGTGGACGCTTTCAGAGAAAAATGTTTTTCTAACAAAAACTTTTTTCTTTTAGAAACTTTTTTTCTTTGAGAGTACCTACTCTCCCAGCTGGTCTGGAGGTACGATGCTGGCTTAACAAGCCAGTCGTCGTAGGTTCGAGTCTCGGCTCGGGAGAGACTGTTAGTGTCAGTAGGATCATAGCGCTAGCCCCGCAATTGTCCTGTACACTCAACAGTTGGCTGCGAAGTCTGTGTATAATGAACAGAAGGTCGAGTTCCGATACGGAATGTAGCACCAAGGCTTTGCTTTGCTTTACCTACTGTGGTTTGTTCAGAAGAGTCATATTTCGGTAATATTTTTAAATGATTGTTTGTTTTTAATTTTTTTTTCAGTGTAGGATTTTAATTTTTTTGAAGTAGAATACTTCCCCCAGGAAGTTCGGCTACATAGGGATGTGAAATGAAAATCTAAAACCGAAAAAAGTGAAAAATATGTCCAATTTCAAATGCTAATAAATCGGTTAGTATTCGATGGATTTCCTTCGTTCGTGCAGCAATAGATTGTAAAATCTTCTAAGATTCTTCCCAAAATAAGATAATTGTAATTTTATTATTCACACTATTGTACTATTGAAAATAGTCAAGCCTTGTCAAAACGAAAAATTCGACCTCTGATTGGTCGTTATATGCTTGCTTCCCAAGCACGGTCGACAGGATCATATACCTTGCAATTGAAAACATGCTATTTGGCCTATATAAGAGCCTGTTTCAGCCGGAGCCGCTCATAATAGTTCTAGACAGCGACAACAGCAGTCGTCCTTCCTTAGCAGCAGCACTAGCTCTGTGGTTGGTCACCACGTCTCAGGAGCAGCGCGGTTTTTCTCAGCGTGTGTCGCCAGACATCCATTATTCCCCCCGTGTTGGGGCAGCATGAAGATTGCCATCAGGAAATCCAATTTTGGAAATCAAAATGCCTTTTTGAAGGCAAATAAACAAGTCATTGAAAGTTAATAATTTTTGTCAACGCAAGCAAGTATTCTGTGTTGCATCCTAGCAATTTAAATTTTTCGCACCCGTCTAATTTACTGAATGTGAAATAGCTTCCACAGTGCATGTTGTCCGTGTATCTTAATTCCCCCAATGTTAGGGCAGCTCAAAGGTTGTAATTAGCAACCGATTTTGAACAGCAAAATGCTTTTTTGAAGGCAAATAAAACAATAATTGAAGGTTAATAATTTTCTGGCATCAACACATCCTGTGCGGGATGCAATCAAATTCTGTTGTAGTTGTCTAATTTTTACTTTATTTAGTAAACTCCCCACTGTAGGGGCAGCGCAAACGCTGCGATCAGCATAACCGACATTGAATAATAAACTGCCTTGTTAGTACGCATTCACAAAAGCAGTTAGTTCGACTATGCAGAGCTAATATGAAGTCGATTCAATCAATCAGCGTAAACAGAATTTCGTCGTCTCCAACCTGCAAGTTGTCACATGATGCAACAAGCTTTTGGTACCAATAGCAGTATAGTGACAGCCTCAGCGGTAGATGCAGATGCAGCCGGTACTTCCCTGAGGCCGATGTAAAGGTAAAATTTGGTAACACAAAGATGTAAGATAGACACTACATCCTATGATAAATTGAACAATTGTCCTTATAAGGACAACAAATGAATTAATGAAGATTTAATTTTGAATTAGAATACTTCTCTCAGGAAGTTCGGCTACATAGGGATGTAAAATGAAAATCTAAAACTGAAAAAAGTGAGAAAAATTTCAAATGCTAATAAATCGGTTAGTTTTCGATGAATTTCCTTCGTTTTTGCAGCAATCGATTAGAAAACCTTCTAAGATTCCAACAAATGCATGAAATTGCAATTTTATCATTCGAACTATTGTACTATTGAAAACTCTTAAGCCTTGTCAAAACACAAAATTCGACCTCTGATTAGTCGTTATACCGCGCTTTCCCAAGCACGGTCGGCAGAGTTATGGACCTAGTAAATTGGGAATGCATCATTTGGCCTATATAAGAGCTTCATCAGATAATAAACAAACATTTCATCGGATATTAAATTGAACAACTGAAATTTGAAGAACACAAATGATTATTTGAAGAGTTATTATTTTCTCGTTTTGCGCTATAATCCAAAGGTAATTATCTTCATCTACATGCATACTCTGATTATTATTACGTGTTTGCGTCGCTTAGTGTTTGGCTACGGTCATGCAAAACGCAAATAACGGCGCGATGCGATTCGGCAAGACGAAATCTGTTGAAATGTATAGCTCTACTTCGCCTTAAGAAGAGCTGTACATTTCACCACGGTAAGGCGAATCGCATCGCGCCAGCATTCGCGTTCTGCATAACCGTAGCCTTTGTTCCGTTCCCGTTTAATGATGTCGTATTAAATGTGCATATTACAATTCGGCTGCACTCCAACTTCTCATTTGCACAAAATTTTAAAATATCCAATGAACGTCATTCAAAACATCAGACAAAAAGAAATTACAATACTGCCAATGAACGGTCAACGTTTATTTACTAGAAAAAATGACTGACACGCAAGCAGCCAGGTTATCTTTCTTGTAAAAGTATTCTACTTCAACCTTGCGGTCGTGGCTTTGCATACAACCTTCTTGTGATTTTTTTCAATATTTTCAAATAAAATCATCCATCGCCAACTCTTATTTATCTCTTGTTATTATTCAGATACATCGATTTATGAAAAAAGGCTTCAGCCCTTTTCATAGGTTACTCCAGAGATTTTTTTTGAAAAACATATATGTCAAATGGCGTGGGTTAGCCAATTTCCCGCCGGTGATGTCATACGGCATCACCTGACATCTAAACTTTGGTCACAGTTGAACAACTATGCTTGAAAGTTTTAACGTTTAAACTAATCAATACGATTAGAGAACAGATCGATCTTCAATATGGGTCATTCCATACGAAGCGACCACGAAAAAGCACAAACTTGGACACGACCATCACAGATTTTGCTCAAAGTTCGGAGAATTATTCATCTACTGTCACTTTAAAAAATCCCAAATTTGGATTCGATTGGAATATCCCCCGCTCTGTAGGACCCCCCTGTTTATTGCGAAGTCACGCATTTTTTGTTCAAAATTTCTTTTTTCTTTTCCCTACAATTCATAGACGTAAGTTGTCCGAAAAATACTGATAGATGATTTTTGATGAAAATAAACCAAGGAATCCAGAAAAAATATAAGTTTTGACCGGAGGTGTTGCCAGATAAATTATTTTTGTATTTGAAAATTAAATTAACTTTTTTCGGCAAATGCAGCCATTTTTATTTTAAATTTGATAATTTCACCGTATTTCTTGGAAAACTTCACATAAGAAACAACTATCACCCCGAGGTAATATGAGCCAATCTCGAGATATAACATTTTTACGTGCTTCTTACGTAAAATTTTCCGAGAAATGCGATGAAACCATAAAAATTTGAAATAAAATTAGCTGCAATGGCCGACAATGCAAGTGCAAGTTTAATTTTAAAATACAAAAATAATCTATCTAGCAACACTTCCGGTCAAAAACAATATTTTTTCTGGATTCCTTGGTTTATTTTCTTCAAAATTCACGTATCACTATTTTTTTGGGTGTCTTACGTTTATAAATTATAAAATAAAATAATTACGAAATTTACAACTATTTTCGTAAAAATGTTATATCTCGAGATTGGTTCATATTAGCTTGGGACGATAGTTGCTTCTTACGTAAAATTTTCCACGGAACACGGTGAAATTATCAAATTTAAAATGAAAATGGCTGCATTTGCCGAAAAATAAAATTTTAGTAAATTTAGTTTTCAAATACAAAAATAATTTATCTGGCAACACTTCCGGTCAAAACTTATATTTTTCTGAATTCCTTGGTTTATTTTCTTCAAAAATCATCTATCATAATTTTTCGGACATCTTACGTCTATGAACTGTAAGAAAAAGAAAAAAGAGAAGTTTGACAAAAATTGCGTGACTTTGCAATAAAGATGGGGGTCCACAGAGCGGGGGGTATTCCAATCGACACCAAAATTGGGATTTTTCCAAAGAGACAGTAGATGAATAATTCCCCCAACTTCGAACAAAATCTGTGATGGTCGTGTCCAAGTGGCATGTACACTTCGTATGGAATGACCCATATGCAATAGAGTTTGTACCAATTGTACATGTGGTTGTTGAATAAAAAGAGTTTGAAGGTCATTTTTCGTGGTAACACTAATTTCTCACCGCGGGGACAGAGTTAATAAGGCCTACACACGCACAAAGTTTCATTGAATTTTGAAAAGGTTGCTGCCAACATTTGGTCTTGTAGGCGTTTCATCGTTTTTTTTTCCTCTCTCAATCATCAAATTGATTTGTTGATTTTTTTCTTCAATTTTTTCAAATATTTCTTCGAAGAAGGTTTTTATTATGCGCCAACTTTTAATATTCCGCTAGCTTCGGTATATTGACAAAATTGTATTTATTTTCGTAAGCTCTCTTTTGAGCATTTTTTTACTATTATACTTTTCGAATTGTGTCCTTTTATCCAATTTTTTTAATTTTGCTGAGGCGGCATCCATAAATTACGTAACGCTCATAGGGGGGAGGGGGGTATCCTTGAGCGTTACGATTTGTTACACAGGGGGGGAGGTGAGTTAAACGTTACGTAACGAAAAATCTCGGGAGAGATTCTCCAAAAACGAGCATTTTTATCAAGGAAATCCTTCTGCAGCGTTACGTAATTTTTTTATGGGGGGGTAGGTGTTGGCGTTACGTTTCGTTACATATAGGGGGCTGGGGGTCCAAAAATCGGGTTTTTTGCGTTACGTAATTTATGGATGTCGCCTGACAGCTTTTTTACCGTTTGCTGTTGTTTATGAAGGTTTATATTATTTAATATTTTACGTTTTAGCATTTGATATTTTTTGTTTGAACTCCTGTCTTTCTATGTTCTATGTTCATTCTATGTTCTATGTTCTATGTTCAGTTGTTTTTTGTACTTTTGATGTATACCTTTTCAAACTAAGGTTTTTCGCTTATGTTTTGTCATTTATTCTGTTTTCCTGCGTGTTTTTGTTGCTAAGATCTTAGTTATCTGGTTATAAAGTGTCTCGTATAATTTCGTGCGTTCTTTTTTGTCGATGTTTAAGTCATTTTTCAAGATCTTTTTATTTTGTCGCAGTGTTTCTTTTTCTTTGTAAGAATATCATAAAAAGGAGTTTTTACTTTTTCAAAGAGAAAATATCATTTAAAATAATATAAATAGTAGAGGGCTCAAGTGAGAGCTCCGGAGGTAACTTGAATGGGTTTCGAAAGTTTTCGTTTGCATTTAACGGATTGTTGAAGATCTGTTAAATATGATTCTATACATTTCAGTAATTTTGCCTATTTTTTCTAATTTGAAGAGTAGCAGGGGTATATCAATGTGATCAAGAGGACCCTTTGCAACAGCCTATTGAGTGGGAGTTATTCAATTTTTTATTTGCTGGAATAATTTCCTTTTGATTATTATTTCAAAAAGTTTAGGTATACAAGAAAGAATAGCTATGCCTCGATAATTGCTAAAGTCGAAATTTCTGTGAGTTTTCTCAGAATTTTCGGAAGTAACTGGAATTGCAGTGACTTTTGGAAAATCAAGAACATTGGAGAAGTCAGCTTTTCAGCTAAATGTTTCATAAACGCTGACCGTATTCCGTCTGGATTCGTTCCTTCAAAAGCATTCAAAACTTCTAGAGTATCTTCAATTTCAAGTGCGCTGACATGTTCAATGTTGAAATTGTTTGAACATTCAGAAAAGTTGTTGAAGAATGTGTATTCACGCTCTGCTTTTGAGAACGTTGTAAAGTTTTTTGTTCCGAGCTGTCTGCCGGATTCCTTTCTGTTTTTTCGTGCAGTTGCATTTTTGGTGGAAAATTTTCAGATTTTAGATTTGATTTAACATACTTGAAAAAAAATTTGGGCTTGTTTTAATTTCAAGTTCGGTTCCCAGCTTGTACTCTTCAAACGCGTGATGCGTTTTATATGTATGCCTCGAAGTTTTTATGTTCGCGGCTTAGGTTTTCTTCTTGTATAGCGTCACTTGATACTAACATTCTATCTTTCCAAGTCAAGGATGTTTACACTCTCTGTATCGATCTATTCACCCCAGCTAGTGTTTTGCAAACAATGGTAATGAAAACTTACAAACCCGTGGGAACAGACAGTTACGGAGAATCCATGTTGAACAGTACAACGTTAACAATAAATTTCATCAGTTCAGAATAGAACAAAGAACCTTAATGAAAAACAACAAACTCTGACGCTCTCGTTGCGCAGTATTCTTCCATCATAATTTTATACATATTCAATATCATAAACGGAAAACGTCAATTTGGAAACTTATTGTTGTTTGTCTACTGGAACAACTTCGCAAGTCTCGGCTTCCTCGAATCTCCCACAACATGACAAAGTTCGTTGCCCTGCAGAACGGTCTGCTTGTTCTAATCGGCGACGTCAAAAACGCTTATGCCAAATGACAAATGTCCCATTCGTGATGCACCGCACAGTCGAAGCTTCTTGAGGGAAGGTACACTTTCCTAGAATAGAAACCATAAACCATCGCAACCTGTTCGCACATTCGACCGCGGTGCACCATTTTCCATCACCTCAGAGACGACGCGCGCGTCAGTGGATCGATGTTTGTTTTATTGCCTGTTGCACCATCCATTGAGCTGATCGCATCCACGAATGCGTGAGCTGATCGCTGATTGCGGGGACACGGTGTTGGAGAGTTCATAAAGCATTTTTCAGCTGGCAAGCGTAGAAGACATCCATTTAGGAGTTCGGCTTGACGGACGGGTGATAGAAGTCGCTGTTGATTTGCACTAGTAAATCTTGGCAGGTCTTGGTGAATGTTTTTTTTTTTGCGCGCGATGACAGTTGAATATTTATGAACCACGCTCTCCGAGCAGGGAAGGATTAGGGAGGTGGAGCTAATGAAGTCAAAACCCGTTAGACGATGGCGACAGTCGGCAAAGGTGGATCCCCACGGGCTAATGCTGATTTGCCAGTCAAATTGGTGTGGCTGTTTTTCGAAAATGATGGATTCGGAAATGAAACTTTGTGAAATTGTACTTTCACGAGCGTTGTTTACTCATCCGATTCGATCACCCACTATCGCTAATTCCTCTGCACGCACTGAGACGGCTGCAAAGTGGGCCAAAACTTATCCAAACAAAAGCGTCCTAAGGTATGGGCGCGGGTCCTCTAGTGATAGCAAATAAACACTCTTTCCCTTCGATTAGCAACGGTAATGAGCGCGAAGTCGCGCGATCGGATCGATGCGCAATTAGTTAGTCGTAAGTCGGTGCTAGCCGTAGCCTCGTGACTACTTCAAATTTACTCAGCTGTTGGGCCGAGAAAAGTGCGGCTGCTTTTGCAGTTGGCGTGCAGCACACACACACACACGCTGGTATGTGGTGCGTGATCTGCCCGCAATCGAACGCAATTCGTTGATGCGAAAAAATAATACAAGGATTAAAATATATTCGATTCGAGACCAAATCCAACTCGAACTAAAACACCGCGTGTGTGAAATTATTTATGCAGGAATCTGGTAATATTATGCAAAGATTTCTGTTCGAAAAAAGCAGTTTTAGCTCGTTTTTCAGCTCTCACTATTATCGATACCCTGCGATGGGGACCGGTTTTCCGAACTTTTGGCAGAGTTACTTTTTCGTTTGATTTTTTTCTCGCTGTTGATCCCAACACTGGTGATTTTATCCTCTCTGATTTTGGTCAGGATCGGTTGGTTTTATTGATTTTGACTACGATCAATTTCCTCGATCATTTTTTGTTAATTGATTTGACCTTTTTGTCGTTGTTGACATTTGTTTTGATGTTTGCAAAACGGCTAAAGTGTCAGTCGTGATTCAAGACAGTATCCGATGCAGATTTCATGCAAACAACTTTCTCTGCTGGATTCTTTTGATCTGAGCTGTTCTTATGACCATTTATTATTTAGGGCAGCCAGCTCTGGTGTCACTGGCCATGGAAAGCAAATGAAATGAACTGAGGGGGAAAACTATGCGACCAGTTTGTCCCTCGGTGGTTTATGGTCACACAAGTCGCCCCGTACTTCTTCCTGTTTATGCATTAGGACTGACCGTTGCACTGGAAAAGGAAGGTTGCGCCGAACGAGAGCGCTGTTTTTGGTGTTTCCTCCTATGAATGGACTCTTCAATGGGCTTCTTAAATTGGTTATCAAGGTCGGATTTTCTCCACGGTGTGTTTATTTTTTTCGGTTCAATCAAGCTTGGTTAAGTTGAACACCAAGGAAACTGATCGTATTCTCAGAAACCGCAGAAAAATTCAAAACAAGCCCATATACGTATTGCGCATTGCGATGAAATCCTAATTAGTTAGCGTTCCATTACGGGTTGACCACAAAGAAAAGGAAAGTGAGTCGCTTGGCTGACGCGTCGTCGCATATCCAAGCGAGCAGCCATTTGAACTCTGCAGCAGCAGCAGTACGATCAATCATAAGTTTAAACTATTATCGAACCAACAGTGGCTGGTCTATCAATCCAAGGTGAACTCAGCGTTTCCCTCCGTTGAGTGCCCATGCTCGTGCCTCATCTTACCAAAATGTGCCTAGTAAAATGTTTCAACAAGTATTTGTTGTTGTTATTAAAGACGACGATGATGGTGCCGTAGTTCCTTTTCTCAACGACGTTGGGTTTTCCCTGCTCTTTTAATCTGAGTTTCGATTTCTTCACACCGCTGCCGTGGTATTCGTAAAGCTGACCTATACACATGCATCAAATAGTTGGAGCGCAGTGCGCCTCAAATACTTGTGACTCGTTACATAAGCTCTCGTTTCTTCGGCTGAACGAAACAAGGGGGGTTCGTCGCTTGCGGCGAGTCACTCAATCGTGGTTAATGCAAAACGAAATAAAAAAAACGCGACGTTCTCTTTGGCCAACTAAACAACCTCTTCGCAGCTTCGAATTGCGGAGCGAGCAGTTCTATGAATCATCGCTCGCTGCGGCGGTTGATTTTGCAACCTGGAAAAAACCAAAACTTTCAAGCTCTGATGCTTGCAGGCTTGCAATATTACACTATTATAACGATATGAGTGACGAAAGTTGCAGCCTTGGCTAGTCGATTCGATTGCTAGTTCGAAGCCCCCGCCAGTGATGCACCGTGGTGATCCTTGACGTTGCATTGGCGTGACGCTATAAATGGGAATTTAGTACAGTCACTTCGATTCTGAGTAGTTTTCCACTCTAGCCCGCGGTGTAAATCACTTTCACCTTCCGGCTCGCAACTAGGACACCTGACTCTGACTGTTCGTTTCTGATGACGCCAGCCGACGCGAGACGGTCGAAATTTGTGGCCTACTTGGGACGAAAGTGCGCACGGATATACATAATAGCACTTACGCAATCAAAACCCGTGGAAATTAGGTCGCTGGTAGACATGCAAGTAGCATGTTGTTGTCAAAGTTTCACTTTCATATGGAGCGATGATTGTCGCAACTGGAAGCAAGAATCCAGGAACTTTGCCGATCCCTAGCTAATCAGGGTGTAATCAAACTACTATTGGAACCGTTGACAGCGCGACATAAATCAGCCGTTTGAATGTACGGGGGCAGAACGAAAACCGGCAGTCCACCTGGGAGACTCGATTCGATCCAGAGTGAATCGTGACCGGTTCTGATCCGCGATCAAGATCATGTTCTAGTTCGGTTCCAGATCAACGCGCGGCTGCGATGGCGGCGTCGGCGTGATCTTGACAGTTGAAGCGTGCTGTACCTGTGCCAGGTGGAGGAACGAGCGGAATGTTTCGTGCGGTGTGCGGCTTTAATTGGCTTCAGGGAGTATAATTTATTACTGTGTCAGTCGTTTGGGACGTTAACAAATGGCAGGGTTTTAGATTTGATTTAATTGTGCAATAGAGAGGGAGAGAGGAAAAAAACAAGCAAAAAAAACAGGATTTAGCTCGAGTTTTTTTATGTGTAAAGGATTCAAGGCAATCGTCGTAAAATTTTTCTGTTTGTGTTTTTATGATCCGAGAATTATGGTGTTACACGATTTGGTTTTTAACCACTTTTTGGACACTCAACAGGGCACAAGTAATAAATCTATAGCCAACGGCAAATGTTATATTATGTTTAAACAGTCACTAATGCTCTTTTTTTTTAAATTTCGATAGCGATTTATTTGCTGTGAGGGTTTGAATATATTTTACGACCGAACTTTTGACTTCAGTAAAACACCCAAATCATCAGACACACAACAAGTCGTAGATTTCGGATTTAGAATAAACTTTAGCTTTGTTTAGAAAGAGATGTTAATTTTCCTAGAAAGTGCGTCTGTTTTAACGTAAATATTATTAAACTGCTGAATCACTTCGCCTCTGCAATGAGCGTAGCTCAAACATTTGATAGCTTGTCCACAGGCATCATCCCTAGGCAAAGTTGGCCCCCTTGCCCCCCACCGACAAGTGATAAAAACAAACCCTGCGGGTGTGATTTTTCTCACGGTTCCATCAGAGAACAATTTTAGGTTTTCATTCATCAAACCCCCGTAGAAGGCGCTTACGTACGTGCTCGCTACGATCTGTGATAAAATCTCGATCTTACAAGTACTGAGCTGATCGGCAATGACGTCAATCCACCTAATGCAGTGTCGGGCCGATGTATTCCGTCATAATTAGCGCAACCAGCCAATTCGCTAGAATATGAGGTGCTAACTTTCGAAAAAAACAACCTCAACCACAATCGACGAAGGCGTCGAAGTAAATTGTGCGTACTGAACCAGGTTGGACCACACGTAAAATGGATAATATCCTGGTCCGAAATAATTGTGAGTGAAGATTTTGGGAAGGAAAACAAACGATTGATCACTAGTTTAAATTTAGACTCAGTTTGGGAGTGCGAATGATCGATCAGAAGAACCGTACCTAACGCTGGAATCAAAGAGTCGCAGAACGCGATTCTTAGTAGCATTCTATAGAAAGGAACACAATCGTAGTTCGGTAACATACCTAGTCAACCTTGAGAACTGCCAGCAAGCCTGCGTTCATTGTTTGATTTCGCGCATACATAAGACGGAAAGTAAGACCTGCTTGACGCTTTAAGTCACCATTGCATAGTGGAATAAAATAGCGCTTCCAGCTAGTCAAAACTAACCGCAACCACAAAGGTTCGTCGTGTATGTTCCACTCAAGTTAATGGTATCTAGCAACTATAAAGTCGCTAGGACCCACTATGCCTTGCCCCCTTCCCGCCGCAACCATCAACTGAAGCTTAAGTTCTACATCGCATCTAGAACTGGAACTGTAGAGCTCGCCTGTTCACGGTGAAGACGACGGTGAAGGGAACCCGCAGCTACACGAGCGTATAGTTTTCCGCACTCGCTTCAAATTAAAGCCGGTTAATCTTTCTCTTCCTTATTGCTCTTTGTGACGTTTCGTTAGCTGGCTAGTGGTTGCCTGCTAGCAGCTTAAACCAATCACAGTTTTGCGAGTCGAACGAGCGGCGGAGCTGAAATGCAAAAGGCGGCGTGTGACGCGTGCTGGATGCTGCCAAGCCCATGCCACATTGGTAGAATGTTTTATCAAGGATTAGTGTGGTGCTATTTTTTTTTCGGCTTCGGCTTGTGAACCGTTATGCTAAGCATATTTTCGAAGACAAGTTTCCTGTTTGTTGAGAAAAAATCGTATTAGGCAATGGAATGCGTGTTATTCGCATTTATGTTTTTTTGCGATATTGTTTTTTTTATTCTTCGACCCAAGATCACGCGAATAATATTAGGTTATTGAAAGTTTTTACAGTGAAGACATTAGAGTACATGTGGCAGCTTTTAACTATGTCTACTATTGTTCTGGTATTTTATTCATATCTAATCTTTATATACCTAACATAAATTATTTTTTTGAGCGGTTATTCCTGAGAGACTCCCCGACTAATCCTAAAGAATCGATTATGTTCTGAATTTTGAAATAAAAAAAATATTTATCATGCTCTAGCGTAGCACCGTCTCCAGCAGTGAAAGCAAAACTATTCGATTTTAATAAGGAATTTCTAGCCATTTTTTTCCTAGCGACTTTGACTTTACATTATGATAGCTACTGTAATCCACAATGTCTATCACCATTATATTAGGTATTGTTTCATTTCTTCGGAGAAGTTTCGTGATAGTCAAAAACGCTACTTTCAATAAAGAGACATAAGTGATCAATCGACTTATAAGTTACATAAAAAAATGTGTTTTTGGCAAAATTTTATGTGATCTAAAAACAAGAAATTTTGCCGAATGTGTCTATCTCCTCCATATTACGGCCACTTCAAGTTTTCTATAAAAAGGCAATAAAATACCAATTTTGATTTTTTCCCAGATTTTTTTGAATTTTTAAACCTTCTACAAGATTATTAGTCATCCCAAAATGCATGTTTTTGCTAAACATTTTTATTTCTTTATCTCCCAAAATAAAAAAGTTATTCGACATATTTCGATATTTTTGGGGGTATTGGCACCCTAACCATCCCCAAATCTCGCAACTCTTCACTGGCGGCTGTTCCATATTATGACCTAACTTTCTTTAAACTATCAATTGACGATACAAACTTTTGTCTGTATTAATTAATTTGTCTGTTTACTAGAAAATGAAAAACTGTAATACCGTGTGTCTAGAATCACCGGAGATGCGAATGTAGGTTTTCTAGATGCACGCAAAAGTTCAAGCTTTAATCATCAAATGTGTCCTGATAAAACGCACAATGATTGCTCTAATTTCGCACAAAAAATGTGTGAAATGCAGAACGCATCAGTTGTACAATGAATACATGGACAGAGATCGGAATCAGAATATGTATCATACACACAAATTCGTGATGTTTCGGCAAACTGCGGCTTCGGGCTAACGATCTGTTTCGGGGCGCTCAAAAAACCGCTGCTTACTTTCGCGAGCCGGTGCGTATCAAAGGCTAGTGCATCCCTAATCGCTGTCAGCAAATGAAACAGCCAATAGCGCGCCTTGTTGCAACAGGATTTACTGACGCTGGTGCCAGTAACATGGAACCGAATGCATACGAATAAAACCAGAGTCGTAGGTAAATTAAAATATTTTGAACAAACCCAATGTTTTTTTGTTTGTTATTGATTCGATGATGTTTTTAGATGACCGGATTCATGATAAGGAATCAATCAGTTGGTATTTTCATCAATTCATACATGACCAAAATCATCAGTGTTTGTTGTTGGTTGCACTGCTTCAACGATAGCAGCCTTCTAAAGAACATTACCAATACAAGTACAAATCATCATGACGATACCAACACCGGTTAAAACTTTTGAAGCATAGTGATTTGGAGGTGCTAAATACATTCAAAATCCGCTAGAGCATCAAATGCGTTATGCCCTGCACACATTTGTTGTACTGGCTCCAAACTTAATCAGTAAATGCGCTAATTTCGCTCATAAATGATCTGGTTACGCACATTCCAACTTTTGCGTGTGGGCACGAGTTTTGTATCATCAAGCATGTCTAAACGAATTTTCATGATGCGACGAGCTTGTATTTTCAACATGGCTTGCATCAGCTTGCCAGAAAGCAAGCGTTCGTGTTTTTCAAACACAGTTTCCAAATCGTGGCAGCTCTTGTCATATTTTTTCTCTACTCCGTATGTGTACAAACTAATACACGCACACCGGATGAATTAACGGTAAAAGAAAATAGCATCATGTGCAAAATATGCGACAGTAAATTTTTCTTGAACATGGAAAGGGAGAACTTTTCGTCATTGCTTTCGAAGAAATAAATTAAAATTTTGCGTGTAGTTGTTACTACCATCATTAGATGGATGGGATGCATGTGCAAAATATATGATAGTATGTGTTGTTACTTTACTGGAGAATTGTTTTATTGCTTTTTAAGTAATAAATTTGCTGCCCATGAAAGAATGTTTCGTTAATGCTTTTAACATAATAAGAAAAGAATTGCGTGTATGCTAATATAATGTCGGTTTGAACTTTATTGTATTTAAAATAAAAAAGGGCTATCTGTTAACAAGGTAGATACATTCAGGATCATTCTTGGTTTAGTATACACAAATTTAGACTTTTTACTAAACTCCTTTCCTTCCTAATAGTTCAGGTTTTTCGTTTGTGATTCCAAATGGGGCTTTACATGTTCTTCGATGGTCTAAGTTGGTTTCGGTACCTTTGATGATTTCTTTGATCGTCTGGTTGTTACAAGTAGGGCATCACAGATGAAAATTTTGATGTTACTTGGTAAACTGCAATTTTGAGGCACACATTCGCATTTTTATGAATGAACGTTTGTAAAACTTTTGAAACTAGTGTGTCACTGTTAAATTTGGAATACTGCTCTTTGGATCAGTTATATAAGAAATATGAGATTGTTGAAGTACTTAAAAAAATAATTTAAAATCACGAAAAACGTTTTTTTTCAGTTCTTCAAAAGTGTATATACGCTAACAGCACAGAATCATAGCTTTATACAAATACTAGTGCCTAACCCACGATTTAGCTTTGAAATTCGTTTTCTATTTGTATGGAAGTTCTCCCTTCTTGAGGAGACCGAACCAAAAACCTCCAGCCTCAGCCCCAAAAACCTCTACATACAAATTTTCACGCTGATCGGTTCAGTAGTTTTCAAGCCTATAAGGATCAGACAGACAGAAAGAACTGCAATTTTATATGTTTAGATTGCTTGCAGTGCACAGCGGTACATGGGCTCAAAATCGTGAACTTTTCGTTTACTCTCCAAATGCTGGTTTGATTGGCATACAATCTTAAGAAACTATTTAGCTTACAAAAAACCTGAAAGAATGACTAGTTTTAGTTCGGAACTTCACCGCTAGTGTTGCCGCAATATCTATCTTTTCAGTTCACTTTAAAGATATGGAGTCTTCAGAAAGGCTCTAGATAATGTTGTCACCAACATTCCGTAGTTTCGCATTGACAAGCATTAGACTCTCTTAACTATGCTGAAGGATGGGCAGTACAAATCATATTGATATTGCATTTATATTTGCCTTGAGAAGGTTCGCAAAAACGCTATCGAGATAAATATATATAATATAATATAATAATTGAAATTAATTTTTATTTGAGCGATAGATCTATGACCAGTCTCAAAAAAGAAGAACGACTTTACTGTTTTTTACTGTCCAACGTTTCGTCACTGATCAACGACATCTTCAGGGGAAAATAAATCTACTGGTCACTCAAAATGCTTCAATTGTGCCCAGAATTGCAGGAATTGATCTTCGTCGAAAATAATTAAACCCGTTTTTTTTTTGTTGGATAGTTGGGGCTCCGAAATAGGGTGACCAAAACTACGGCTTTATTCTATTTATTTTATTGCTACATTACTTTTGAACTAGTTGATCTATTTTTGTTCATTATAGACCAAATTCAATGTCATTATTTCTAGTTCTGAGAAATAAATCGTGAAATCGAGTTTTTGTGGTTTGGAATGCAAAAATAAAAAAAAATTCACTAAATATAAAGTCGAATGTACTTTTCAAATTGAAACCAAAAGATATTTTGGATGTTTGCTCAAAAAAGAACGACAAACAAATGAAAAACGCATTTTTGTCGGAAAGAATCGTCAATAACTTTGAGTAAAATTGAAATATTCCTGATGTAAGCATTGCAAATTAAAAACCCCTTGAGGTCCTTCGAAACTGTTTGGACGAGAAAATTGAAATAACATTTAAAGCAAAAAATGTGTTTTTCATCTAAATCGATTATTTTGAAAGAGAGAGTAAAACTTTTTTTCAATAAAGTTGCTTAAAAAACGGACCTATAACATTGTAGAACTTTTTCTTCTATCCACAAAGATGAAAAAGTTAGACTTCTGATTTCATCGAAAAGTTGGATCACTCTAATTTTTGAAAATTTTTCAATAAGCGCTTTATCATATATAACAACTTTGTGGAAGAAAGTTTTTCTCTACAATTTTGCTATCGAGCTCTAGATCAAAATTTTCCCCCAAATTCGGTTTCTTAGCCATTGTGCAATGAGATAAGGAAGTTTTAAATTTTAAAACCCGGTTTCCACGACACTTTGAATCATGAGTCGTACATGTTTTGAACGAAACATAAACGTTACTCGTTTTATAACATTACTCTTATTTTCTTTCTATGTTGCTTACAGTTCTTAGCCGTGAATAGTACTTTGTTTCTTGATAGTAAATCCACGATTACTTGTAGTATTCGGATATGGAAAACTCATTTTTACTACTTCAATTGAATATGTGACGTTATTTTATTGGTCCGACCATTATGTAAGGCAGCGAGATGTTTGAAATCGCCGCCTGCTGCTGTTCTGCTCGCTGCTGGTCGATCCAGTTCGCAGTAAATCGACCTCTTGCGACAGTGATCGGATATGCCGCTACTGCTATCCGTTGCCTCAGTCACTACTACTGCTACCCGCTACTACTTAGTAAGGATCGTCCTAATGGCCATTCACCAGTAAATTGATTGGTTTGAGCAGAAGCAGATTCTTATATAGACCAAACAGGCCCATTCTTGGTTAACTAGCTCTGATATTCTGTCGACCGTGTTAGAAAAAACAAGCATTGAACGACCAATCATAGGTCGATATCAAAGTTTCAACAAGGCTTGACAATTTTAAATTTTTTATTTCGAATAATCAAACTACAATTTTCTGCATTTGATCGAGGGCATAAATGATTTTCCAATCGATTGGTATAAGAATGACAAAAATCGGTTAGAAACTGACTGAGTTTTAAATATTTGCAAGAGAACAATTTTCGTGATGCTCTCGAAGTTTTCGAGTTTTCAATAAGTAACCCTATATATGTTGTCGTAAGACGTAATTGTACGTCAAAAAGTTTTCACATCTCCAAGGCATCATTAGTTCGTTACCGGCAGTTATGTCCTGTCTTTGTGCTGTTGATTTTATAGTACCACTCGCAGCCATTTTCACCCGCTCGCTCAACGATGGTGTTGTCTCTGCAGTTTGAAAGCAATCGTTGTGGTTTCCCATGTTCAAAGCTGATGACAGCAGAAACGTAAGAAATTTTTGAGGTATAGCAGGCTTATCTGCAGCGTCAAAGTTATTCGAAATTATCGTCAGTGATGTGATTCGTAGCCAGTCAAAAAGCTCCATCTCTAATGATCAGCACTAAAAGATCTGTTACCTCGAATTTGTTGGACTTCACTAGTTAATTCGTCTTTTCTTGGATCTTCTTCGAGGCTAGTACCGTGCATTAGGTCCTACCTGACTGGTCTTGAACTCCGCGTTAAAGTTGATTCCTGTTTATCCTTGAGTTTCTGCAATTTAACCGGTGTGCCCCAAGGCAGCAACTTAGGCCCGTTGATGTTAACGCTATTTTTCAACGCGCTGCTCAAAATTGCTATGGATTGCAAACTGATTTACGCCGATGACTTGAAAATATGTTTGGCGATTCGTTCAATTGAACACTGCCATTCTTTGCAAGTCCAGCTGAATCTGTTTAAGGGGCTGGTTCTCTCGCAACAAACTGATCGTTAACGTACCAAAATGCTCCGTTATGACGTTGCATCGCACAAAAAAAACGATTTTATTAGATTATTGTGTTGAGACTTCACACCGAAAAGCTGAGAAAATGAATGACTTATGAGTCGTACTGGATCAAATACTGTTATTCAACAACCACTACACATCGATAATTGCCAAGGCCAATTGACAACTTTTCGGTTTCATATCGAAAGTTGCGAAAGGCTCCAATGATTCATACAGCTTGAAGTCCGTGTATTGGGCGCTGATGAGACCAATTTTTGAGATCGTTTGTATTGTCTGAAATCCTGTAGATCATGAAGATTTATCCGGCAGGCCCCGCGTCACCTCTCTTGGCGTAATCCTCTAGTTTATTTCCAAATACGAAAACCGATGCAGACTCTCGAACATGGACACACTTGAAAAAAGGCATAAAATTAAACTGAGGCTGAGTCCTCTGAATTTGATAAATCGCGTAGAAAAACTGCGTCATCATGTTGAAAATTATAAATTGAAAAATTCGCCATTAACTTTTTACGCCCACCTCTTACAATTTTCTTTTATTTAATTTTGTTTTTCAATTTTATCGCTTGACAAAAAAGAACTGTGAATGGAATAGAACAACAAATTTTAAAATTGATTAAAAGCAAGAATAAATCATAATCGAAATCAAAACAAAATAAGTCACGTGAAAAGTGTCACAATCATAGAACTTAAAAAAAAGAGTTAACCAAGATTTTGTCCTAGAGCTCAAAATGGAAAAATTCAACAGATTATAGTTTTCTAATCATTCCAATGATTTTGGTGCCCCCAGCGAGTTCAAAAATGTATCTAAACTTAGGCCCCAGAATAACTGCTCGCCGAGTTCGTTTTTTTTTCACGTTTACATACGGGAAAAAAGTCTCAAGTCTCTGAAGACTTTACGCGCTTCCGAGCGGAATGGTACAATCTTTCAATTATTTTCTGTTTGAATTCTAGGTCAAACATGAGTTGATAACTGGTCGACAGAGGCAAAATAAAAATTCCCTTGAACTCAGACTGGAAAAAAATATTATAACTCTTTAACCGTTCCTGTGAATTTTGGCACTTATAGCCAACACGGAAGTGCATAAAGCCTTCAGAAAATTCAAAGGATGACAGAATTGAAATGAAGAATTCAACTTGTACTGCTAATTAATATTAAATTAATGAAAAAATGAAAATAAATTCACGCTGGTTAAATGTAATTTGATTGCTGTAATCAACAAACTATTTAATGTCGCTATAAGCAATTCAATAAAACGAAATAACCTAGAAACGATGAATGATATATTGAATAACATCAACTATCAGCATGTATGGGATCTCATGTCCTGCCAATCGAAACCAGCAATCTCGGTTGGCAGCACAGTCCTCCATTTTGCAAATATTCCGCGCAGAAATCCACTTTCCCGATAGCATTTAGCAGCATGTATTGTCATGAAACTCTATTTTTTTGACCTTGTTTTTTTTTTCGAACCTTCCGCAAAAGCTAGCCAAGCCATTGATTGCTGAAACAATTTCTTCTAACCCCTGCCACCTTTGATCACCGTTGTCACCGCTAATTATCACCGTACTAAACAGCCACCCGATAGGAAGTTGCCGAAATCTCATGTGTCTATCTTTGCACCGTTTGCCTCCGACTAGCTGGAACTGGAAATTGTGTTCGCTCGGTCTTATCAGCCTGCCCTGAGTCGCCTGCTGTCATCAATAAAGAAGCCTGTTCGGGGAAACTGTTCTGCCAGTTAGACAAACGCTTCCCAGCCGGTCAGCAGTGATTGCACGGAAATTGTTACTTTCGCGGAAGAAATCAGCGGGTTCTAGATTCGTTACGCACTTGCAGTATGCTGTCGCGAGCCAGTGAGCAGCTATTGTTGCAGGTACTTAAGAGTGCACTGACGTGAATTTCCACGAATTCTCAGCCGCGTTTCGCGGGACAGAGAACAATCGCCTCAATTGATGCGTGTTTCATCTGATGACGCTCGAGTGCGCTCGACGTTGAATCACATTCAGGTGGATTCTATTTCTATTGATCGGTTATGATCGGATCGATGTGTAGTGAACCTTACTGGTCTAAGTGGTTACGTTACTCGCGGGTTGGATTTTCCCCGGCTTGAAGCCGTCGCTGTTGTTGTTTTTTGTGCCGTTCCGCACGCGCAAGATGACTGCTAAATGGTCGTTCGGTTTTCGGCCATTCGGGTCGAGCGGGTGCGAGTTGAGCGGGGTGTGAGCTATTCAAAGTCGTCATCGTCTACGCTATTCGCGAGAACAATGGTTTGAATTAATTCGCTGGCGTGGGGTTTGCATGACGACAACGCGGCGGGAGCAATGTGGGATCTTTGGGGGCTCTAGGGAGTAGAATAATACATGGACAGGAATTCTAACTCGATAGACACAGAACACCAACACCAGTGCGAGGGGGTTCCGAAGGGGAACTAGTTTCTATGGTGTTGTTGGTGCTAAAAGCTATCTGAATGAGATTAGAACCGGTCGTCAGTCATTGATATGTTGCGGAAGACATAGAACGTAGTTTCGCGCGTGATTGGTTTACCTGTAAGCATCGCTGGGTGGAAGTTGGCTGGAATCGACGCTTTTGTGATTTTCGCGGTGTTTTAAAGTTACTAATGGAATCTTTTTGTCTTTTCAGACTCCACAGACCGTTCCGGCCGGTGATTACACATCAGACTTCTTTGCCTCATACGCGGAGTTGTTTGATCTTTCGCTGTTGACACAGAGTGATGGTGAAGTGCCTTTGAGTCCACAGTCCCAGCAGCAGCGTCAACAGCTTCTTCAGCAGCAGCAGGAAACAGTGGTTCAATCCGAAGTCAACGAATCGCTTGAATACATACCGGCAACAATTTTCCACGATGTCCCAGCTTCGATGCAGGAAACGCTGCAACAAATGAAACAGGAGAAACCAACGTCTTGGACCGAGAGCCTGGAGGAATCATCGCTGAAATCTGCCCTGCTGGAACAGTTGCAGGCTGGACCCCAATATCAGTACTACACAAGTACTTTGCTCAGTCCACCCCAGGAGAGGTACGCGGTTTTTCCACCGTCCCCAACGCCCTCCATTCAGGATTTCCAGAGTCTCAGCATTCCGCAAACAGTGTCCTCCGGTAATTTTGTTACCATTAAGCAGGAGTTCTGCTCGCTGCCTCCATCACCGCCGGACTCAAACGGGGCACCTTCTCCGGTGCACTGCAGTGAGATCAAAACGGAATTCGACGCCGAACCGTCCATCGATATTGATTCCCTGCTGGGCTCACCGAGGCAGCCGGAGGAAGAACTGCTGCCAATAAAGCAGGAGTTCCAGATATTGCGCGAGCACCTCCAGGATACCAGCTTTCAGCGTAAGCACAATCTGAAACCGGTTGAGCTGGAGTCGCTGATCGGCGGTCTCACGACACGTGCCGACATCGGCTCGGTCTTTGAACTTGCCCTGCAGGAGGTGCAGGATGGCATTCAGGCAACTTGCAACGTTCTTGGCATTTCGCCAGGTTAGTACCTTGAGGTGATCGAATTGAATGTTTAATTTAACTTTGAATTTTCTGCCAACAGATCCTCGTCAGTGGTCAACCGGCCAGGTCAAACAGTGGCTGGAGCTAGCGATGACCAAGTACAATCTGGCCCCGCCGGCCAACATCGGAGTAATCTTTCCCGAGAGCGGTGAACAGCTGGCGCGGCTTTCAATGGACGAATTCGTACGGCGCATTCCGCAGGTAGGCCAACACGGCGATGATAATCATGATCATGATGACGATGATGGCAAGGCCGCGATTTCATAAGGCTTGCTTAACCCTGACGTCATGCTCAAATTATCCATCCCACACTCTCCGACCACCGTCTTTCCACATCCATCCAACGGGGCATCGGTGTACCCGTTTTATCGCGTGCCCGCTTGCTCGAACACGATCGCTTCGGCAGCGAACGATCGGCGAGTACCGAGTGTGGTTTTCACTTTCACCGATTGTATATAAAATTATGCTTTTTCATTCGCCTGTCTATATTTTTTTTCACGTTCCGTTCGCTCCTTATGTTCGCCACTCGTAACACTGCGATAAACATGTTTGTTTATTGCTGCATTCCATTCAAATGATAGTGTGTCGGAATTGTGGGGCGCAAAACCACACTAACTCACCACAATTATCGAAGACATGGACGGATCGAAGAAACTGACCACAAATCATTGTATTACATTACAGGGAGGTGACAAACTGCACGGACATCTCGAGCTATGGAAGCAGATCTACCGCTCGACGATCGTTCCCGGTGTGCCGCTGGGTAATATAGCATCGGAGGTTGCCAATTCCTCAACCAAGGATTCGAACTCTTTCGATACGGAATCGCTCAGTGGGGACAATAGCGACGGTGAGTACGTCATAGTTAAGCAGCTTTAGTACAGCTTTCTCTTTGCGAGCTTGGTTGAGTTCGGTTAATATTCGCACATTCGTCCACTAAACGGCAAAACCTGTTATATTTCTGCTGGGTATAAATTGCCAGTCCCGAGTCGGCCACTCAATCGGTTTATTGATGAGTTATTCGATTCTCACAACAGCACAGGCAGAGTTGTTAGATCATTCATTCCAAGCGCAAGCGCAATCATTCGCTTGCTCCACGCACCAAAAATGTAAACACGGTATGAATTTGATAATTGTTTGAATGCCTTATCTTGTCTAGCCGAAACAGCCACTCTCGAGCCCAGCCTCGGCCGAACGCCCGCCCGTCCAGAGGCAACGCAAAGCGCGGTGCGAAGAGAGAAAAAGAAAAGCAAATTATCATAATCTTTCCATTCGTTATATTGCCACGAATTGTTCAATCCTTCGAAACCGCACAACCAGTTTCGCGATTGGGACTGATCGCGTGGTAGGACTTAAAATTCATCCACTACTCATGCTCTCCCACTGTGGTTTACACAAACACACAAGCAGGGCACACAAAGAAAGAAGAAATTTCGCTTACATCCAAATCGCGCACGCTGCAAAAACATCAACCGGCCTTAAATACCTACCCTAAGCCCCCTTTCCCACTTGCAACTAAACGTCCTTGAGGTGTGCCTTTATCGCTGCACCAAAATCGCTTTTCTCTTCGTCGAGGTCGTTTGGGGCTTTCTCTCCACCACCGGACAGTCGACCGCCGGACACCCCGGCTCGACCTCTTCTGCCCGCACGGTCCGCCAGGGGTAGCGATATGTATTTAATAACAACAAGTCTTCAGTGCGTCTTGAACTGTCCTACAGATCAGACGTTTTTTTCGGTTGCTTGTGGACTGGTCTTTGACTGCCTATAGCTTCAAAGTTTGTGTTTTGTCAGTGTGTCTTTTAAAGACTACCTGAAAGTTATTTCCCATCAGTCTTTCTCAAGACTACCTACTTTTGAATTTAACATTTGTTTTAACTTTTTTCGTATCACCTGAAATGGCTGGACGGAAAAAGAAACCTCGCATCGCTGCGGGGAGGAAAAGAGAGGCATCTCTTTCTGACACTTCGAGTGTCTGTAGTGACAATCCTTTTGATATTTTGCCTGAGCAAGAAGCTGGTGAAATGGAAGTTACCAATAATGAAACTATACAAAATATAAAATCTTTAAAAAAGGAGAAAGTTCCACCTATTGTGGTAACTATTTCTTCTGAATTTAATATATTCAAAAAGGAACTTTCAACGTTTGTTTCTGACGTTAAAGTTACCTATCAAATTGGCCGTAGAGGTGAATGCCGCTTATTAGCCGACTCAGTAAAGGGTCGTGATCGTCTTGTTCAGTATTTAACTGACAAGATGTACAAATTTTTTACATATGACACCAAGAACGCCAAGCCGTTCAAGGTTGTCTTGAAAGGTCTCACCAACGATCAAACCGTTGATGAGATCAAACTTACTTTAACAGAATTACTTGGCATAGCCCCTACCCAAGTAATTCTAATGAAACAAAAATCACGAGGCGAAAACAGTCAGAGAACTGGAATTTCCCTTGTTAATTATTTAATTCATTTTAACCGCAATGAGGTTAACAACTTAAAATTTTTTGAAAAAGCACATGCTTTGTATAATGTGCGTGTAAAGTGGGAAACTTATAGGAAGTATGGCGGAGGTGAAAAGCATATCACCCAATGCCGTACTTGCCAACGTTATGGCCATGGTTCCAAATTCTGTAACATGGACCAAAAATGTCTTAATTGTGGAGACTCTTCTCACAAAAAGGACACATGTCCTGTGAAAGAGAGTAAAAATTTTCGCTGTGCGAATTGTAACGGCAACCATATGTCAAATTTTTATCAATGCCCAGTCCGTTTAGCAATTGTTAAGGCAAGGCAAGGTAAACAAAATTCAATTTCTCAATTAAAACCAACTTCAAAACAAAATTCTTCAAGCGTACCAGTGACGCATAGTTTACCTACTCCTTTGCATACCCGTTTAACTTATGCACAGGTTACAGGAAGTTCGAACATTATACCGCCTAGTGTTGGTAGTTCGAAAATGACCGTTAATATGGGTAAGCAAAACACGCTAGAAAATAATTGTACACCTATTACTCCAGCTAATATTGCTGCCGAAAATATTTTTTCTAATGTCAACTGCCTGGGGCCTATTACGGCAGGTAAACTTTCTTTTTTGCAACAGGCAATGTTCGATCTTATGAACGCCATGTTGCAGGCAAAATCAATGTTTGAAGCCATTCAAATAGGCACAAATTTTACAATTAAAATTGTTTCTAATTTAAAATTTAGCAATGACTTTAAATAAAACAATTAAAATATTAAATTGGAATGCTCGCTCATTGAAGGCCAATGAGAATGAGCTTTTTAATTTTTTAACAGTAAATAATGTGCATATTGCAATTATTACTGAAACATTTTTGAAACCTAACATAAAATTAAAATATGATCCCAATTACGTGGTTCATAGATATGATAGGATTCAGGGTTCTGGCGGTGGAGTTGCAATTGTTATTCATCGCCGAATCAAACATCGTGCTCTTCCCCATCTTGAGACGAAAGTTATTGAAACTTTGGGAATTGAAGTTCAAACTGAACTTGGGATTTTATTTATTGCCGCAGCATATTTACCATTTCAATGCACACGCGAGCTCAAAAATTATTTTAAAGGTGATTTACAAAAACTCACCAGAAATCGTTCGAAATTTTTCATAATCGGCGATTTTAACGCTAAACATCGTTCATGGAATAATTCTCAAAGTAATTCCAATGGCAAAATTTTATTCAATGATTGTTCTTCAGGATACTATTCTATTTTGTCTCCGAATAGTCCTACATGCTTTTCTTCTGTAAGAAACCCTTCAACAATTGATTTGGTGCTGACAGATCAAAGTCATGTATGTAGTGATTTGATCACACATGCTGACTTTGATTCTGACCATCTTCCAATAACTTTTTCTTTATCACATGAATCAGTTTTAAACCCTATGAGCTCTGTTTTTAATTATAACAAGGCTAACTGGGAAAGATAAAAAAATTATATTGAGAGAAATTTCAATAATGAGCTTGATTTGCAAAACGAAGTGAATATTGATTCCGCTTTGGAAGCATTAAAATGTGCAATTGTTGATGCCAGGAATTATTCTGTTCCAAAGGCTCAAGTGAAATTTGATTCACCAATAATTGACGAAAATCTTCAACTTCTAATTCGTTTGAAAAATGTCCGCAGACGTCAATATCAACGTTCTCGTGACCCTGTTTTCAAAACTATTTATAAAGATTTACAGAAAGAGATTAAACATAGATTTACTCTTCTGAGAAATCAAAATTTTGAGACTAAAGTTGAAAAATTGAAACCATATTCAAAACCATTTTGGAAGCTGTCGAAGATTCTTAAGAAACCTTCAAAGCCTATTCCAGTTTTAAAAGATGGTGAACGTTTTCTTGTATCCAATGAACAAAAGGCTCAAAGACTTGCTCAGCAGTTTGAGAGTGTTCATAACTCAAATTTGAATTTTGTGAGTCCAATTGAAAATGAAGTCACACGTCAATTTGATTTAATTTCTTCCCAGAATTTTTTACCTGCAGAAATAATTGAAACTAACTTGAATGAGATTAAATCAATTATTAAAAATTTCAAAAATATGAAAGCACCTGGTGACGATGGAATCTTTAATATACTAATCAAACATCTCCCTGAGAGCACAATGGATTTTTTAGTGAAAATTTTCAATTGCTGCTTCAAAATTGCATATTTTCCCAAATTATGGAAAAATGCAAAAATTACTCCCATTTTAAAACCGGATAAGAACCCAGCTGAAGTTTCAAGTTATCGACCAATCAGTTTGCTTTCTTCAATAAGTAAACTGTTTGAGAGAGTTATTCTTAACAGAATGATGTCACACATCAACGAAAATTCAATTTTTGCAAATGAACAGTTTGGATTTCGCCATGGGCATTCCACAACTCATCAATTGCTCAGAGTTACTAATATGATACGAGCTAACAAATCTGAAGGTTATTCCACTGGAGCTGCTCTTTTAGACATAGAAAAAGCATTCGACAGTGTTTGGCATAAAGGTTTGATTGCGAAATTGCAAACTTTTAATTTTCCAATTTTCCTAATCAAAATTTTAAAAAATTATCTTACTGATCGAACTCTGCAGGTTGTCTATCAGAATTCAAAATCTGATAGATTTCCTGTCAGAGCAGGTGTGCCTCAAGGTTCAGTCTTGGGTCCAGTCCTGTACAACATATTCACTTCAGATCTTCCTGATTTGCCTCCAGGATGCACAAAGTCATTGTTCTGCGATGACACAAGCATTTCCGTAAAAGGAAAAAGTCTTCGTGTCATATGCAGTCGATTGCAGAAAAGTTTAGATATTTTTTCTTCCTACTTGCAAAAGTGGAAAATCTCTCCCAATGCTTCTAAAACTCAAATGATAATTTTTCCGCATAAGCCTAGGGCTTCTTTCCTCAAGCCAAACAATAATCACGTTGTCAAGATGAATGGGGTTATTTTAAGTTGGTCCGACAAGGTTAAATACTTGGGACTAATTTATGATAAAAAACTTATTTTCAAAGAGCACATTGAGAGTATACAAGCCAAGTGCATCAAATATACGAGATGTTTATATCCTCTCATTAACAGGAATTCTAAACTTTGTTTAAAGAACAAACTTTTGATTTACAAACAAATTTTTAGACCAGCAATGCTTTATGCTGTACCGATCTGGTCAAGTTGCTGTTCAACAAGGAAGAAAACGCTTCAAAGGATTCAGAATAAAATTCTGAAAATGATTTTGAAGCGTCCTCCTTGGTTTGGTACACTCGAATTACATAGACTTACTGGTGTTGAACCATTAGAAGCTATGTCAAATAAAATTATTAACAATTTTCGACAAAAATCGTTGCAATCCTCAATTGCTACGATAAGCTCTCTTTATAGCCAATAAGTTAGCAATTAAGTTAGTTGTAAGTTTACTTCCCCTTTTCTGACAAGTAGGTTTAAATCCCTACGAATGATAAGTCCTAATTGCGAAAGCAAACAAATCCTAACAATTAAAATTACAAATTTCTAACAGTGTTGAGAAGTCACCATTTGTGATTGGACACACATACTCATTATTTACTAATATTTATCATAAATACTTAAGCTACTAACAAATCCCCCCTTAAAAAAAAAAAAAAAAAAAACAACAAGTCTTCCACCTTCGTTTGTCCCCAGCTAGCCCTAGCTAGTAGGGTCCAATCGTTGTGTGCATACCTCGAGTGCACTGAAACGGCGTCGTATTCGTCAACATGGGCAAGAAGACGAAGAAAGAGAGGGAGAAAAAACACCCCACAAGATCACCTTTTACTTTGATTACAATAATTATACTTTGTTGGCTTTGTTGTTGTTACTCCTGCCCTGCCCTGCCCTACCCTACCCCACCCTACCCTGCCTGGCTGTGTACTGTTTGCGGTGTGCAGTGAGCGATTTAAATATTTGGTGTTTTGCTCAACTGTACCACTGAACCGTGTGTGTGGGTTTACTGTCTGGTTCAATCCGTTGTGTACATGTGACTAGGGGAATCGCAGTGGGAATAACATGGGAGAGACAATGCGCCTTTCACTTTGCACGGTTCCCGATCCCGATGTTTTTGCAAGGATTCTTTTTTTTGCTGCAGTGTAATGTCGGTTTGACTTTTTTCTCGTAGACACTTTTTTATGAAACATCATCGGATGATTCAGTTTGTAGTCCAAAGGTAAATATTAAAATAATAGGCTTTACCCCAAAGTTGAATAAGCACGATAATCGATGGGAATAGGATTTAAATTGGAAGTCATTTGGCGTTCTTCGAACTCATTCTGCTTACGAAATAAACTTTAATTCATCGCGGTTGCGCAACCATTCGGAGTGGACTGGTTTTCGCGGGCAGGTTTTGTGTTGTTCTGATATGGTTCCATTTGTACGTGCCTAATTTAGTATTATCTATTACGCACTAATATTTATTCCATATCGACGTGTTTTGTAAACATATGCTTTTTCATACGATCGTAGAAATTGTTCGTAAATTTGATTATTTGTCTGCAAGCACCATGTATTACCCAACAACTTCACATGTGTGTTTTTTCCACGCAGTGTCATGAATTTCAAACTTCTGTTATTTACAGCGGATGTTTTTCGTCTTTTGGTTTTCTCAGTTTTTTTCTAAAAAAAATACACGACCATCTAGTAAAATTATCCGACGTTTCGGCCGTTTTTTGAGGCATTTTTCAAAGGAAAACGTA
Organism: Wyeomyia smithii; assembly: GCF_029784165.1. Classification (NCBI taxonomy): domain Eukaryota; kingdom Metazoa; phylum Arthropoda; class Insecta; order Diptera; family Culicidae; genus Wyeomyia; species Wyeomyia smithii. Next base: position 234,107,931 of record NC_073695.1, on the reverse strand, counting down.
TTTAGCATAGAAAGTTAGTAGAATTTTCATCGTGGTTTTGAGAAAAAAATTTCAAGAAAAACACATTTGGTAGTATTATAAGCAAAACTTGAGTTACAACATTTTCATGAATTAAAGTTAAGTTTACTGTGTCGTTCAGAATTTCTATTTCTGAGCAATTCCACGAAAAATCACATTTGATTTGATAAAAACTTTTCATAGTAGGTTCTATGGGAAAAGGTGCAATTTTGTGCTGTTGGTTTTTTATTCATGACTCGTTTTTGATGCTATGTAAAAATGCTATGGGAACATTCATGAATGACGTAGCATTCGAGGGGGAGAAATGGGGGTTTGCAGATTTGTGACGAAATGTGACGAGGGGGAGCCTAGGGGATCAAGCCAAGCTACGTAGCAAATACGAAACTATGAAAAAATGGGATTTGTTCTAATTGTTTTGTTTTGTCTAATTGTTTGTCTGTTTAGGGTGACTTTCAAAACTTTCTTGTCTTTTCTTGTTCATTTAGGATACAATGTATGTTTTTAATAATAAAATTTGCCCTAAAAAAATTCCGTGGGGGATGGGGGGTGTTATAAAGCTACGTTTTTATCTAGAGGGGGGTCTGATTTTGTGACGAAATGCTACGATGGAGGAGGAGTCAACAAACCCTAAAAAAACTACGTCATTTATGCATGCTCCCTATGTAGAAAAGGTATTGTGGACCGAGACGATTTGGTAGATTGGTGTAACGTCTTCGGCATAGTTATAGATATTAATTTTGTCTCTTTGGAAACACTATACACACTAGAAAAAAAATTTTTTTTTTGAAATAAAAAGCTCATTTAAAAAAAAACTCTAAATTTAAATCCAGAAGGTTTGGTTTGCTTTCAAGAAAAATAGTAAAATTTGACGGTTAATTCGACAAACAGGAGCGATGAGATGAATATATATGCTGAAATGAATATAAGATCAGTTCCTATATTCATTTCAGCATCTATATTCATCTTTTCTGAATTTTGAATGATGTAATTTGAAGTAAATTAGTCAACGATTTCGAAAAATTAAAGTTTTTTGACGGAAGTGTTGCCAGTCGCTTGGATATCTATAGACGAAATAGTTGATTTTATTAATTTGAAATTGGTAAGTTCTAACTTAAACATTGCAAAGAAATTTTTTTTAGTTTTTTGACGAAATTTTCTCTTGAAATAAGTGTATAATTTCCCAACAAAGCGTACTCACCTCTTGATCATTTTTACACCAGAGACAGCATTATCAGTAAACAACTTAAATTTTTTTAGTCTCGGTGAAGTTTTTTTGATTTTGTTTAGAAAAAAGCCTGAGATTTAAATGAATTGGAGTTTGTTCCCAAAGATTATTTTACTTTTTTCATAGGATATCTTTTCAATTATTGTTTTATACTTGATAAATAATAATGTTCCAGATATCTCCAATATAATATTTTTATGCAATCTGTGGTGAAATAAAATAATTGAAAAAATCGTCAACACAGGAGTGGCCTAAAGCTCAAACTGGAAAAAAAAAGATTATAGTTTTATTTAACCGTTCCTGTGAACCAAACCGGCGGGCAACGATTATGCGACACTTTGACGTAAGTTGACGCGATTTGACAATGGCAAGAGGCGCCTAATTTCACAGGAATGGTTAAATAGCTATAATCTTTCTTGGGTAAATATTTTGAGCCTTAGGGCAGCATTCTTTCGCTGTTGTCGAGCAGTGTAACTTCCGGTCAAAAATTATTTATTTTCTGAATTCCTTGGCTAATTTTCTTAAATTGCATCATTAAAAGTGTCCAATTTCAAAAGAGTTTTAGAGATGTGTATTAGCAAAATAAAAAAAAATTCTAGGCAAATCAGAGTAGGGTAAACAGGTATAAAACGCACACTCTTAGGAACAACGTCATTATTGTAGTTATGTTTGTCACAACCAAAAAATCTTTTGTACAGCTAGATACACTACACTGAATTCTGTTTTTACGCGACTTTTTTTACGTGATTTTATTTTACCCGATTTTTTTACGCGATTCTCTCGAAATTGCGCGATTTTCTTGAAATTACACGATTTGTGATATGAAAAACATTTGTATATTAACCAACATTAAACACACACACATACACAAATACACATCTACACACATACACATCTACACACATACATACACAAATACACACCTACCATGTACGGTTTGTTTATTGGCCCGAAAAATGACCCGTGCAAAATTTTAGCTCAATCGGTCATAACTTAGGAGTGCCATGAAGCGCTCAAAGTTGTGATTTTTTGACCCTCGAAAATTTACCAAGAAATTGGAAAAATTGAAAAAAAATTGCCAACAAGCCAGTCGTCGTCGTAGGTTCGAGTCTCGGCTTGGAAGAGACTATTAGTGTCAGTAGGTCGTAGCGCTAGCCCCGCAATTGTCCTGTACACTAAACAGTCGGCTGCAAAGTCTGTGTATAAATAAACAGCAGGTCAAGCTCCGAATCGGGATGTAGCACCAAGGCTTCGCTTTAAAACGGCTGAAAGCGAAGACACGAGATCCTGACAGTGCTTTTCACTCTCCTTTGTTGGTCTGTCCGCTATGGAAGGCTGCAATCGACTGAGCGGGTGTTGCTGCTAAAAACATGCAAAAATATTATTTTTGAAATCACCGCCTGCTGCGCTGCAACTTACCGCAGCTCCGCTTGCTGCTAGTCGATTCACTTTCCAGTAAATCATCCTTTTGCAGTGAATGTTGTGATTGTATAGACAATAAAAACCAAATTTTTGCATGCTAGTTTTTGTATGTGATTACCGAGAGTTATAGTTTCGGTGGGTGCGTAGTAGTAGCACTCGAGCGAGTAAAACAATAACAACAAATCGTTAAGGAACTCAAACCGTTTGTATATTCCAATGTCTGCTGTGATGGGGAAGAAAGGTTAGAAAGGTGATGGGAAAATTGTGCGATACACGAAATAACAGTAAAATTTTATTCCAAATTAAAACATTTCCGAACGAAATGATATTATTCTTTAATCTTAGAGCAGTAAATGCACCAAGAATCAAAGAAAGGGGAACAGTTTGAAATTAGGAATGCCAATTGACGCCGCAACTCAACACAGCTCAAAAGAGATATTTGAATATGCTTCACCTTGATGAGAATTTGAAAAAAAATCAATTAAACTCAGTATTAGATTTAAATAGGCATCTGATAAAAAGCTAATATTGCTGTGACTGTGTATAAAGCTCAAAAGTTCAAATAAATTATAAGAAAGTAATCTTCTGTCGATAAAAATTGGTAAATTAACTAGTGATGAACTTGAATCGTTGATAAATGACAACCAAACTATATTGAAAAACATAACAAAAACACGAAGTACTAAAGAAAAGGTTTAGAATATACGATGCAAGAAAACAGTTACTAGGAACAGACCTCAATCATCAATCAATCAGAACATAGTATGACAAGGCCACAATAAATGTCACTATCGTTGTTCGTGTCACGTAGCAGATGTCATCATCAGATGTTTTCCTCTGTACATTTTTTTTCATTTTTCCTGGTTTTGATAGCACTTATCAGGAACAAATTTTTCATTAGACTAAAGAAGTACAACTAAAGATTTCGCGAACCGATTGGTAATCTAGAAGTGCGCTAGAACAAAGGTATCTAGCGCACTTTACTAATTTGTCTTCGCGGGAAGTCCATGCGACAGCAGATGTTACACTTCTATCGTGATGCTTGCTCTACTTATCGGACATTGATTTCCGGCCTGACGGACTTTCCGACAAGAACTAGCCATTATGTAAGGTTGTTTCGTGGGAACTGATAGCGGCACTCTGGTGGAATTTACACCTTGTTGCTTGTTTTTTGGTAATAATTCTAATGGCAATCATATTTTCTCTCTCTCCTTGCAGACGACGACGAAGACATGCCACTCGAAAGTACCCCACCGGGTGGCGCGATGCCCCCCGCAGCGACCCCGTCAAATGCCGCCGGTCCGTCTGGCAGCGGCTCGAGTAAACCCCGCCAGGGTGGATCCCACATCCATCTGTGGCAGTTCCTGAAGGAGCTGCTCGCAGCACCCGATCAGCACCAGAGCGCAATCCGTTGGATCGATCGCAGCAAGGGCGTATTCAAGATTGAAGATTCGGTTCGCGTGGCGCGTCTGTGGGGCCGCCGCAAGAATAGGCCGGCCATGAACTACGACAAACTATCACGATCGATTCGACAGTACTACAAAAAGGGAATCATGCAGAAAACCGAACGTTCCCAGCGGTTGGTCTATCAGTTCTGCCATCCGTACTCACTGTAAGCGCTTCGGGACTCCAAGGGATTGGAAGGGTGTTTGTATCGTATCGTGTGCAAGAGAAGAAACGCGCAGGTACCGCGCAGAACGATCGCGTCTGTTTGTTTGTTTACGTTAAGCTATTTTAAGTTATTTACCAACGGTCTGATTGCGCGACTGAGTGAAAGGTAATGTTTGCGAAGAAAATCTCTGTTCTGTAGAAAGTTTTCGGACTCACGCCCCGGTCGGAAGCCGAAGATAAACATTCGGCTTCGAACTTGGCTTGCGATCGCTCGTTTATTTTCCACGAAACAATCAAGATTTCCGTGTGCCAGTGTTTTCGGTAGTAATGTAAGTCATAAGTACCCAGAAATCACTCTTTTGTATTATCGTACCAAGCTCCGCCCGGCGGCAAGTGGTATTAACTTGTCCCGCGGATGATAATATTCTTAAAATGATGTGATTTACAACTCACACGCAGCCGCAGGTTTACAGCAGCTTGCGAGGCCTTGTTTGTCAAGTTCGTTAGTATGACGAAAACTAGTCAACAGGCTTGAATCTCTAACGCCAGGAATCTCGAACGTTATGTTCACAGGCGGCAGAACGGCTGAACCCAGTTACACTAAGAATCAAGCTTAGCTTAGCTTACTTGGCAGAAGGTAATTTCTTCCGGGTAACGAGGACGCTTTCCTAAGAAGCAAACTAAGAACGACGCTCAGATCGAAGTGTGGTTACAGGTTTCAGCACGTTCAGCAAACGGAATCGAATATAACATAGAGATCTGAACTTTTGAAGTTTTTTTGCTGTATTTCTTACCGCGTGATCTAACTGCAACGGTTCTCCAGAACCTCATCAGCAGGTGGTAAGCGAGTGGCCGCAGATTAGACACCGGTAATTTTGGTCCCATATATCTATGATATATTTTTATTGTAAGTTCTATGAACGATACAATTAAGATGATATTTTTTCCGGATAGAATACATCGATTTCTTTTATTGTATTTAAACTAGAATTTAAGACAAATGCTAGAATTGTTAAGATTGTACATACGACATTATTAGGCTATCGTTGCAATATATCGCACTTTACGCGTCGATCGCACCGCTGCAGAATGCGGATCGACCGGAAGAGTTTCTTTGTTCTTGTATTTATTTTCGTTTATGTAAGTAAATCCGTAGGAAAAAAGTCTTCGATGAGAAACCAGAGCTCACTTTCTCAGCGAAGACTTTTCGAACGTTAGAATCCCACAAACAAAAACACTCATTAACTGTTTAGTAGCCTAAGCGTTAAGATTGTACTATGGTTTTACAATTTTTTCCTTTACCTAATGTATTATGTGAACAATAATGTAGTCTTTAAAAAACGGTGGCAGGGTATGTATTAGATGGTGAATCAAAACAAAATCGATTGCAAGATTTTAAAAAAACGTAGCTGTAAGCACTCCAAAAACCATTAACCAATTGTGATCTAAGTGCCTTAAAGATATTCGATAATTCTTTTCAGCTTTCGTTGTAACCTACTATTTCACATCGATAACATTAAAAATGTTGCCGAGTTTCATATCTACTGCTTGAAGTTGTGCAGTTCATTTCGTTCTTATAAAATCTTAGATATTAAACTAAATACTTATGATTAGAATACTGTTTCACATTGCTAAGAGATGTATAAGCTTTTAAATTACGTTAAATAAAGGGTCTAACCAAACAACGCCAGTCTTGTAGGTTATGTTGAAGGTGATGAAAGAAATCCTCTGCCTTGTGTGGGCTTCTCTCTTGGTTTACGGAAAAAAGTTGAAGTAAAGTGAATCGTGTTCCCATTTGTTTGGTCGTTGTTTTCCGATCGTTTTTTATAGTTATCCATCAAATCAATTACTTTTTATACTTTTACTTTGAAAAATTGTAAAATTTGACGGTAAATTCGGCAAATAAGAGTGATGAGATGAAAGTAATTGTTGATATAAATATAGGAGCGGTTAAAAAAGTCAATGGAAGATGAAATGTACCATGTCGTTTTGTGAAAATAAACCAGTCAAGGTCTCCAGTACCATGAGTTTTTCGTTTTCCAAAGAATACCGTGTTAAGACAAAAATGGATAGATTTTTGTAAGTGGTCACCGCATCAGAAAGTGCAGGAAAATTCATGGTTTCGTAGCGTAAGTAAACAAATTAATAATTGGAATTCGCTCACTCATTTTGGTTTCTACACACAGCTTCACAACGAGTACGCAGCACTGAACGATGCATTGTTTACTGTACCTGGAGCTATACCGAAGTTTCCAAGCTCCTCAGTAAAAAGTTCGCAGGTTATTTCATCATTTTCAGCATTTTCTAAAACGTCCAGTTTCTAGTAGGTCGAACAGAAGCATCGGTACAAGCATACTTGAAACTAAAAGGTACCTAATCGATATCACTCAGAACTAAAAGAATGACCATTTTTAATTGTTACTTTTATTTTCTCAGACTGGTCACAACAACTCATACTCTTCGACAACGAAACGAAAAACAACATTAAATTGTGCAATTTCTTCGACAGACTATGAGGCGTTTGACGAAAAAATCCCAGAGATATACCCTTTTAACTTAGAACGAGTCCGTCTGTTACGTGGTGATGTTTTACAAATGTGGTACGACTGTTCTATCACAGAGAGTTTTGAAATTAGATTTGTGGGGCAAAGGGTTATAAATTTATTCGAGATACGAAGAAACATCCGTTTCTCTATTCGCACCCATCTATATCTGCAAAATCTTCATTTTGACTGTTGAGTTCTGACGGAAGTATTTGATCTGCTGGAGAAAAAAGTTCGTTGTATGTCAGCTGCTGAAAAAGACTGTGGAACAGTACTGGATGAAATGTCAATTTACCGAAGTCTTTATTACTGTTGCAATACCAAAAAAAAAACTTCGGAAAGGATTCTATCCCCGGGCAAGAAGAGAGAGCAATCTATGGTCTAGTATTTATGCTGGTTGGAGTATGCAGCCGATGGAAACAAGTGGTCGCCTATATTTTTACAGCCAACTCGATACCGGATGGATTCCTCAAGCCTGTTCTGTTAGATATCATCCAGAGGACGCGAGGTGGAGAGAACTGAAGAAGGGTTGAAGGTTTACGCTTCTACTTCAGATTGTTGTCCGAATAACATTCAAATGTGGAATGATTTAGGACTTAAACATTCCAAGACTGATGTATTAAGGTGAAACGGCATTGAAGCCACAAATGGCCGACTTCGAAGTATTTGAAGTGAACGTACGTTGGAAATTTTGCCAGTTGCAACCCACGCATTCTTCATCTCAGAATCTTTGCAGACTGTTTAACGTCACGAACGGGTCCGAAAATACGCCTGCTATCTTGACGGATGATGAGAAACCGTCAAGGGTGACACGAATCAGCTTAATTAGTTTTGTTGGGGAACCGTGTTAAAGCATGATCTGCCATAATTCGGTGCGCTTAACTGAATCGTATGCCGCTTCGAAGTCTTCAAACAGACGATGATTCTGCAAGTTTACTTTTTTGAACTTGTCAGGGATTTGACGCATGGTAAACATTTGGTCCGTTGTAGATCGCCCTTCCCGGAAACCGCACTGGTACTCTCCGACAAAGGCTATCTGCAACGATCTCAGTGTATGAAATAATATGCGTGAGAGAATCTTTAAAGTAGAATTTAGAATTGAGTCGGTGGTAGTTTGTCTTTGGACCAAACATTCAGGATAAGCCGATGGATTGCACGCAACAGATGCTAACTCCCGGCTTATAAAAGTTCAGCTGGTAAGCCGTCCTTTCCAGCTGCTTTGTGTTTTTTTACAAGTTTTCCTAGCCTCTTCCAAGCTTTGCGGATCCACAGCTTTTCCATCCAGCTTAATTTCTTTCATGTTTCTGACGACAGCTCTATCCTCTGCGCCGTTCAGCAACACCTCGAAATGTTGTTTCCATCGCATGGCCACCAGTGTCTCAACGGTTAACAGTTCCTTTCCCTGTCTTTGCATATGACAGAAGTTGGCAAGTTTGTTTCCTGATCCGTTTACCTCTTTATAGAAACAGCCGTGTTGTGCATGGAGTAGCTAGCCTCCGCGGGACAGCGAATTTCTAAATAATTGTCCCTTGCATAAGCATCAATATGCCTATCAAGAGGGCAAATCTACAGAAACCGCTTTGCATTCCCTAGTGACGAAGATCGAGAAAACACTGAAATATAAAGAAACAGCGGTCTGTGCTTTTTGAGCTAGATTCAAGCAATGCCTTCGAATTGGAAGATCACAGCTGCATTGGGAGATACATCTGTCACAGTTGAGGCAGTAAAAGTGTATCCTTAGGGAGGAGTTCTCTCTCCACTGCTATGGTCACTGCTGGTAAACGCTCTTTTCTTTAAGCTATCGCAGCTGGTCTGCGAAGCCATTGGTTATACCGAAATGTAATGCAACTCTTTCTAGTCGAATACAAACGGCTCTAAACACCACCTCCCAGTGGTGCTTAGAAGAAGGGCTGAACATCAACCCCACAAAAACAGTCATTGTACCCTCCACCAAGCGAAGGGTGCATTCAATCACTCCTCCAGTATTGAAGGGGGAAAGACTGTGTTTTAGCAACGAGACTAAATACCCTGGAATCATTTTGGATAAAAAGCTGAATTGGACTGCTCAGCTAGATTACGCTATCAGGAAGGCTACTTCAGTGATATGGGCTTGCAGTACACTTTTCGGCAAGACATGAGGGTTAAAACCACAATTAGCACTCTGGTCTTACATCACTATTGCTCGGCCACGTATAACCCACGCAGCCCTAGTATGGTGGCCTTAGGTAAATGAAACTACAGCCCAGGGAAAATTTACTAAAGTTTAACGACTGGCCTGTCTTTCAGTTACCAGTGCCCTGCGCACAAGGCCGACTACAGCCATGGACGCCACTTCTACTACTTCTACATCTGCATGTGAAGAAGGAGGCAGAGCTTGCTGCACTCCTGAAGGAGTTCAAGCTAACACCTTAAGTAACAACAGTCTCAGACTGGATGGAAGCAAAACCCAACATAGATGTTCCATATAGGGTGATTGACAGATCGTTCGGTGTGGAACAATGGAGGGCCTAATCTTCAATCGGGCATCTATCCGATTCTTCTTATCAAAAACCGGGTCCCAGGCTGTATCAGGGATCTACAGACCAGGTATACAGTCCACTATCTCTTTAGGAAAGTGGCCAACCGTCGTTCAAGTAGAGGTGTACGCAATATAGATCTGTGCTACGATATGTCTGAAGCGCAACTATAGATATAGAGGTTACTTCTGATGGAAATCTGACTGGCGCCGGTACACTGCCAGTGTTGGCAGAAAACATGATTTGCAATATACATTTCGACATAATTAACTATGAACAGCTGCAGTATTCTTTTGGGACACCTTAGCTCTTTAGTGTCTTTGGCCAAGTTGTGAAGCATCAAAAAACCTACCATTTGAAGTCATGAATCCTATGGTTTGAGCCATTTTGAGCTCTTTAGAATGGAAAATGCAAAAAATTTAGTTTTTTTATACAAATCTTATAAATTTGAAATGCAATGCGCCAAGCGGAGACAAAACCAATCGACTTCCGATAAATTCAGGATTGTTTGGGGTCCCAAATAGAACAATAAAAACTTGGTTCTGGCTTTCTGCTAGCAAGTTTCGTTTTTTACATATAACGATTCCCCACCCTAATAGATATGCGAGAATCGGAATCTTTTCAGACAGTCAGGCCGCACTGCTGGCACTTAAGTCTGCCACGTGTGTTTCCAGACTTTGATCTGTTAGCACCAAAATCATTTTCAGAATTTTATTCTGAATCCTTTGGAGCGTTTTCTTCCTTGTTGAACAGCAACTTGACCAGATCGGTACAGCATAAAGCATTGCTGGTCTAAAAATTTGTTTGTAAATCAAAAGTTTGTTCTTTGAACAAAGTTTAGAATTCCTGTTAATGAGAGGATATAAACATCTCGTATATTTGAAAAAAAAATATCTAAACTTTTCTGCAATCGACTGCATATGACACGAAGACTTTTTCCTTTTACGGAAATGCTTGTGTCATCGCAGAACAATGACTTTGTGCATCCTGGAGGCAAATCAGGAAGATCTGAAGTGAATATGTTGTACAGGACTGGACCCAAGACTGAACCTTGAGGTACACCTGCTCTGACAGGAAATCTATCAGATTTGGAATTCTGATAGACAACCTGCAGATAATTATAATTTTTAATTAAATTTTATTATAATTATAATTTTTAAAATTTTGATTAGGAAAATTGGAAAATTAAAAGTTTGCAATTTCGCAATCAAACCTTTATGCCAAACACTGTCGAATGCTTTTTCTATATCTAAAAGAGCAGCTCCAGTGGAATAACCTTCAGATTTGTTAGCTCGTATCATATTAGTAACTCGGAGCAATTGATGACTTGTGGAATGCCCATGGCGAAATCCAAACTGTTCATTTGCAAAAATTGAATTTTCGTTGATGTGTGACATCATTCTGTTAAGAATAATTCTCTCAAACAGTTTACTTATTGAAGAAAGCCAACTGATTGGTCGATAACTTGAAACTTCTGCTGGGTTCTTATCCGATTTTAAAATTGGAGTAATTTTTGCATTTTTCCATGATTTGGGAAAATATGCAATTTTGAAGCAGCAATTGAAAATTTTTACTAAAAATTCCATTGTGCTCTCAGGGAGATGTTTGATTAATATATTAAAGATTCCATCGTCACCAAGTGCTTTAATATTTTTGAAATTTTCAATAATTGATTTAATCTCATTCAAGTTAGTTTCAATTATTTCTGCAGGTAAAAAATTCTGGGAAGAAATTAAATCAAATTGCATGTGACTTCATTTTCAATTGGACTCACAAAATTCAAATTTGAGTTATGAACACTCTCAAACTGCTGAGCAAGTCTTTGAGCCTTTTGTTCATTGGATACAAGAAAACGTTCACCATCTTTTAAAACTGGAATAGGCTTTGAAGGTTTCTTAAGAATCTTCGACAGCTTCCAAAATGGTTTTGAATATGGTTTCAATTTTTCAACTTTAGTCTCAAAATTTTGATTTCTCAGAAGAGTAAATCTATGTTTAATCTCTTTCTGTAAATCTTTATAAATAGTTTTAAAAACAGGGTCACGAGTACGTTGATATTGACGTCTGCGGACATTTTTCAAACGAATTAGAAGTTGAAGATTTTCGTCAATTATTGGTGAATCAAATTTCACTTGAGCCTTTGGAACAGAATAATTCCTGGCATCAACAATCGCACATTTTATTGCTTCCAAAGCGGAATCAATATTCACTTCGTTTTGCAAATCAAGCTCATTATTGAAATTTCTCTCAATATGAGTTTTGTATCTTTCCCAATTAGCCTTGTTATAATTAAAAACAGAGCTCATAGGGTTTAAAACTGATTCATGTGATAAAGAAAAAGTTATTGGAAGATGGTCAGAATCAAAGTCAGCATGTGTGATCAAATCACTACATACATGACTTTGATCTGTTAGCACCAAATCAATTGTTGAAGGGTTTCTTACAGAAGAAAAGCATGTAGGACTATTCGGAGACAAAATAGAATAGTATCCTGAAGAACAATCATTGAATAAAATTTTGCCATTGGAATTACTTTGAGAATTATTCCATGAACGATGTTTAGCGTTAAAATCGCCGATTATGAAAAATTTCGAACGATTTCTGGTGAGTTTTTGTAAATCACCTTTAAAATAATTTTTGAGCTCGCGTGTGCATTGAAATGGTAAATATGCTGCGGCAATAAATAAAATCCCAAGTTCAGTTTGAACTTCAATTCCCAAAGTTTCAATAACTTTCGTCTCAAGATGGGGAAGAGCACGATGTTTGATTCGGCGATGAATAACAATTGCAACTCCACCGCCGGAACCCTGAATCCTATCACATCTATGAACCACGTAATTGGGATCATATTTTAATTTTATGTTAGGTTTCAAAAATGTTTCAGTAATAATTGCAATATACACATTATTTACTGTTAAAAAATTAAAAAGCTCATTCTCATTGGCCTTCAATGAGCGAGCATTCCAATTTAATATTTTAATTGTTTTATTTAAAATCATTGCTAAATTTTAAATTAGAAACAATTTGAATAGTAAAATTTGTGCCTATTTGAATGGCTTCAAACATTGATTTTGCCTGCAACATGGCGTTCATAAAATCGAACATTGCCTGTTGCAAAAAAGAAAGTTTACCTGCCGTAATAGGCCCCAGGCAGTTGACATTAGAAAAAATATTTTCGGCAGCAATATTAGCTGGAGTAATAGGTGTACAATTATTTTCTAGCGTGTTTTGCTTACCTATATTAACGGTCATTTTCGAACTACCAACATAAGTTAAACGGGTATGCAAAGGAGTAGGTAAACTATGCGTCACTGGTACGCTTGGAGAATTTTGTTTTGAAGTTGGTTTTAATTGAGAAATTGAATTTTGTTTACCTTGCCTTGCCTTAACAATTGCTAAACGGACTGGGCATTGATAAAAATTTGACATATGGTTGCCGTTACAATTCGCACAGCGAAAATTTTTACTCTCTTTCACAGGACATGTGTCCTTTTTGTGAGAAGAGTCTCCACAATTAAGACATTTTTGGTCCATGTTACAGAATTTGGAACCATGGCCATAACGTTGGCAAGTACGGCATTGGGTGATATGCTTTTCACCTCCGCCATACTTCCTATAAATTTCCCACTTTACACGCACATTATACAAAGCATGTGCCTTTTCAAAAAATTTTAAGTTGTTAACCTCATTGCGGTTAAAATGAATAAAATAATTAACAAGGGAAATTCCAGTTCTCTGACTGTTTTCGCCTCGTGATTTTTGTTTCATTAGAATTACTTGGGTAGGGGCTATGCCAAGTAATTCTGTTAAAGTAAGTTTGATCTCATCAACGGTTTGATCGTTGGTGAGACCTTTCAAGACAACCTTGAACGGCTTGGCGTTCTTGGTGTCGTATGTAAAAAATTTGTACATCTTGTCAGTTAAATACTGAACAAGACGATCACGACCCTTTATTGAGTCGGCTAATAGGCGGCATTTACCTCTACGGCCAATCTGATAGGTAACTTTAACGTCAGAAACAAACGTTGAAAGTTCCTTTTTGAATATATTAAATTCAGAAGAAATAGTTACCACAATAGGTGGAACTTTCTCCTTTTTTAAAGATTTTATATTTTGTATAGTTTCATTATTAATAACTTCCATTTCACCAGCTTCTTGCTCAGGCAAAATATCAAAAGGATTGTCACTACAGACACTCGATGTGTCAGAAAGAGATGCCTCTCTTTTCCTCCCCGCAGCGACGCGCGGTTTCTTTTTCCGTCCAGCCATTTCGGGTGATACGAAAAAAAGTTAAAACAAATGTTAAATTCAAAATTAGGTAGTCTTGAGAAAGACTGATGGGAAATAACTTTCAGGTAATCTTTAAAAGACACACTGACAAAACACAAACTTTGAAGCTATAGGCAGTCAAAGACCAGTTCACAAGCAACCGAAAAAACGTCTGATCTGTAGGACAGTTCAAGACGCACTGTGAAGCTCTGCCTTATTTTGGCAACTACACAAGCATTCTGGATTTTGGCAATCAAAACTTCCGCTGGCTTAACTTTGTTATCAGAGTGCCTGACTACGATTTGGTAATATTGTTTGAATTAAATGTTTACAAAATATTACAATATTTCTCTCTCTCCCATTCAATAAAACAAGTAATACGATACCTTCGTCATACGCAAGTTCACCATAACGCCCGCTATCGGCGTAACACAAAGATGCAATCAGCGTCATATCCGGTTTTTATTTTCAACAACAAACTGTCCTTTTTAGGACAACCAAACAAATGAATTGAAGATTTAATATTTTATCGTTCTGAGCTTTAACCAAAAGTTAATTATCTTCATTTGAATTCCTATGTACATATACTCTGACTGTTGAAACTTGTTTGCGCCGCAAAGAGTTTGTACTTTTCCTGTTCAGTGAGGTCGTATTTATATGTGCAAACTGAAATTGAGTAGTACTTCAACTTCATTTGCACAGAACTTTCAATACTGCCAATGAGCGGTCAACATTTATTTACTAGGAAAAATGACTGACATGCCAAGCAGCCGGGTTAACTCTCTTGTAAAAGTATTCTACTTCAACCTTGCGGTCGTGGCTTTGCACACAACCCTCCTGTGATTTTTTTGAGGTTAGTAAGATAAGAATGAAATGTAATTAATATGGTCTACTTATGATTGACGACAAATAAATAAATAGAATAAAATAAAAATAAATAAAATATTTATTCGCTTAAAAACTGAAAACGCCAAAAGTAAGGCCTTATTCTATGGAGCAATTTTGCTGAAAACATCAAGTATTCACACTCAAATCTAGAACGATTACGATTTTTCGGGCTTAAACCACTGTGCACTGTGAGATGTACAAATAAATCTTTGAAATGTGTAGGAACTATTTTGGAAGTTATTTCATGAATTGGTGGTTGAAAAACGTGCCTTACAATCAGTGTTTAGTTGTTTTTATATCAATTTTGTACCTTACGACCTTTAAAAGGGCATTACTCAAAAATGTACCGTACGACGATTTTGACCAGAGTTTCTGGACATCTAATCTATTTCTTCTTATGGGAGCGTATAATGTATTTCTGATAGTGTTGCATAGTTAAATCGTAAGCATAATATAATTTAATACATTTGAAACCGAATGTATGTCGTTCATGAACAGCAAAAGGACAGTAAAAGGAATGGCTCAGTGTGATTGCCTTGAGGAACGCTGGATGTAACGGTGAAGGTAGACGAGGTGTGATCACCGAGTAAAACAGGCAGTCAAGGAGGAGTAGGAGTAGGAGTTCTGCAGTCAAGTAGGAGCGAAGCCTTGTTAGTAGGTTGTTATTAGTTCCCAATTTATTTTAATTTGGCATAGCAGTTTATAATTTACCTTGTCGAGTACAGCGGAGAGGTCGATATAAATAGCACTTGATATAAAAGCACTTGATGACCGCGTTTAATCCCACGATCAATAAACGATGTAAAAAAATCAGATTCGTCGTCGTGGAGTGCTTGGGCGTAAACCAAACAATCATGAGTTAATTTTCCAAGAATAATTATTTCAAAGAGCTTTGAGACAGAAATCAGCGAGCATTCTGTGATAATTAGCTGCATATTTCCTTGTGATTCGGGAAGATAAAAGCCCAGCATTCTTCCAGTATCCGGGAAAAACGCCATTTGTTAAGGATAGGTTGAAACCCTTGGCCAAAGGTGTTGCAAGAAAATTCTAACATCGCTTGAGGATTAAAAGAGATTGGCATTAGGACCAGATCCTTTTGATGTTTTCATCTATTTCCCGCCTTTTTTTTTCTGTTGAGTACATTTTCCACTGCGACCAGTTATTTGATCCAGCTTCAATTGCCATATCTCTAAATAGCGAACGGGGTGTCGGAATATTATTTGTGGCATTAGCAACATCCTGAGCATTTAGATTTTCTACGGGAAATTCGCTGCAGAATTGTGTACGAAACCAGTCAGCAATACCCTCGATAGTGTCGATAGTGTCTACTTCAATGGTCCAATTAGTCATGTTAGAGTGCTATCCAAATTTTTGCGTTGTTCGTTCACATAGCTCCAGAACTTTTTTGGATTCCCTTCAAGACGTTTCTTCATATTGCACTGGTAGATTTTAAACAAAGAGCTATTGAAGCATTTGTAGACGGTGTTAATGCCTAAGTACTCAACATTCGTGGCATCGGTTCGATGTTTACTGAATTTTATTTGAGCCTCTTTAAATGTTTAGAAATAAATTTGACCAGACTGGATTGACTGGCTCACGACTGATTTTTTTATATAAAACTTTCGTCATAAAAGTCTTAGTGAACAGTTTCGATTTATTCGAAGCGATACTGAGGATTTATACCGTGGATGATGTATGCAATTTTCAACAATCACAAATCGATTAAACGGTTGATAACTTTCAGAAAACCGTTTATTTGCCGGAACATGACAATAGAATACCCATTAGGTAAGGCGAACCTTCGAAGAACAAGAGTTTTTGGGAAATATGAAGTTGTCACTAACGTAGAGCCATGATATCGTACTAAGATTAAAGTCGCCTATGGTGACAATGTTGTCTCTAGCTTCCATTTGTGAATCAATCCATTCCACAGAAAGTGTATACTTTTCTTTTAGGCTACAGTCGGTTGACGCAACCGGGAAGTACGTATATTACACAAATAAACAGAGTACCAGTATGCGTAGAAAGCCACCCACAGATGCTCTACCGTTAAGGTAAAAGCGTATACCTATCATAGGCAAAGGACATGTTGATGTCATCAGTATTCTGAGAGTAGTTCAAAATTTGCGATACTGAATCGGTTGAAGGTAATCGGGGAGTGGAGGAACATAACGCTTAAGGAGGGATGTTTGCCGTGAGCGGCAGTTTAGTAAGCCCTGCGTAGGAACTGTAATCAGGATTATATTTGCCTAAAGGTGTATTTTCAAAACTCCGTTTCCCACATCCACACGCAGAACAGAGACAGGGAGGTTATTGTTACTTGTACAAACTCGCATTGTTGACAAATAAGAAAAATAATGATTATGACATGTTCGAGGACCCTAAAATAGAAATTTTCAGGTTTATCGTTGTTATTATAAAAGCGAAAATCGTATATATTTGATTTTATTATAAAACTTAAAAAAAAAAATTCTCTGGCATTTTTGTTTTAAATTGTTTTGATAATTCTCGCCAAAAATGTGAAAAGGGCCCATGTGCCATATGTAAACAAGCCAAATTTTCTCGTTTTCTGATCAATACAAGCGAAATCTGCTCGTACCAATAAGATTTATTTACAAAAGAATTTACTCTTAAACAAACAATCTTATTTGTACGAGTAGATTAAGCTTGTATTCATTGAAAAACGTGAAATTGTGGCTTGTTTACATACGGCACATGGGCCATTTTCACATGTTTAGCGAGAATTATAATAATTAAAGAAATATAATAGAAAAACAATATAAACGCTTTGCTTCGATATTATTTTGAATGTTTCAATTAATCTAGGTGTTACATAACTTCGTCTCTTTAAAAACCGTATTAACATTAAATATATTTATTATTAATAAGTAACTCGACTTCAAGGGTTAACTGTCAAATTGAACGATCCAGGTCTGTTTTCAGCATGGCGCTTGCAGTTCTGTTTCCTCTATTCACCACTAGAGGTTTATTGGTGCCAACTAAATGGTGAGAAAAAATATTAACCAACTGTCAAGTCACGAAAACATGATGGCACAAACGCGTGCACACACACACACACTAGCCGTCACAAACACCCTCAAGATCGGCGTCGCAAAAGTGCATCAAAATAAAAGGGAAATGAAACGTCAATGTGCGAACCCACCATGGTTGACACAGCCAGACAGAGCGTACATGGAGAAGTGAGCAGCAACATACACAAGTAGGCTGATAGATAGACATACTCAGTCGGGCAGACGTACGGACGCACGATCGGCGAGTGTTTTTGTTTTTTATTCTTCGTGCGTTTTTAGCTTTTCATTCAGTTCGCTTTGTGTTCGATTGCGCGAGTTTTTCATAGTTTTTCCAACCGATGCCTACGGCATTCCCGGTGCGTTTCCTCGGTAGTCACAAGCCGTGGTTACTTCCTGCCGTGATTGGGTGTTGTTGTGCTTCAAGAAACCAGTTATAATTCGCGTGACTTCTTTCGATTGGTTTCTGCTGCTACTGCTGTTTTTTTTAGTGTAATTCGATTGTGATTCAGTTGATGGACTTAATTAAAGTGGTTCAAGTCTGATGCAAAAACCGAATCATTGTGGGATTAAGTTTGGCGAATATATGCAAACAGGGGATGACGTCATGCACGCGAACTGAATTCCACAGGTGTGAAGTGTTTTATTGTTTATCGACTAGCTACCCTTGCGCGAAAAAACGGGGCTGCTAGGGGGAGGGTAGAGCAGGCGCTCGTGCCGTTCAAAGTTGGACTCTACACGGCTAGAAGTGGTGCATGATCGATTGTAGGTGCTAAACTACAACTAGGTTCAGGTTTTCGGTTGTAAGCGCGGACAGTAAACTAGTTGGAATCGAACGTACCTTGATGGCGTATGGTCCGAAGGTTACGGTTGATTGCGTACTGTCGAAGCTGCCGGGGCTGCCTGGAATTGCGATTTTGTGATACTATCGAGTATGTAATATATAACAGTGTCTTGAAGAAGTGTCTATGAGAAGCAAGATCAGTGCCTTAGTGATTTTTAATTTTTTTTAAAAAGTCGTCAAGAATTGATTGAAAGGTTTCATAATGTCTACTACCAAGAGTAAAGTGCCTTCGGATATCGACGCGAGTAAACTTTTGGAAGCGGTTCTTCAGCAAATGGATGGAATTATATTAGGTAAGTTTATCCAACCTTTAGTCGGCTAGACAATAAGCTTTTTTGTCTGAAAATATGTACAAACCCACACGTATGTCCATTAGTAGAGAAATTACACATGGCCCCTGTCTGCTTCAACGTATCTGCGGAATGGCATATTCGGCGATGCACACTGGGAAATATCTGGACATCGACTAAAAAAGCAAAAATTGAAGTTACCCGTTAGTTATATTTTCCTGCAATCCATTCGCTAAGCATTTACACGTAAAACATTTAGAAAAAGAAATTAAATTTTAAACTCTTTCCCAAGTATTATGAAAAAAAGAACAGAAATAATTGCTTTTCAGAAATCAGTAGGAAGGAAACAAACAAAAATAAAATGAAGTCTGATAATACTTTTGACCAGCATTTGAATAATTTGTGCAATGGCCGGTGCGGGCAGGGGTCCACCAATGATTGAGGTCGCACTGAGGCTGCCGAGTGTGTGTTGTGTTTCGCTATATTTGTTTTCTGTTTGCTCACGGTTTTGAGTGTCGGAGCAATCGGAATAGTGGTTTTTCTACTTGTTGTGTAACTCTTTACCGTATCTGCGCTGGCCACGGATGATTGGGCAAGTTTTCCGCGTAGCAAAAGCGCTAAACTTCGGATGATGCATACAAACCGCCAATGTCGTTATCACTGCTGGTGAAAGGTTGACTCATACATAAGTAAGTGCTATACAAGGGGGGGATCACGCACGCGAGAACTGATAACAGCGTGCGATAATGAAACGAGCGCACAGTCAGTAGTGTATCCAAGGACAATCCGCCGGTTGACACATTCCTCTCAACTTAGTCGCTATTTGTTTGCTCACGACTTTGGCAGATTTGTACAGCTGCTGTCATACGTCAGAATGCAATTGTCAATGCCATGACTGTACTGGAAATAGAAATCAGTAAGAATTATATACGTCTGCTAGAAGCATGCATTCAAGAGCACTATTATCCAAACAACTACACTCGAGATAAACTGAGCATCAACTGATTGATTAAAGTAAGAAATGCAGAATAATAAAACTACCTCCCCGAGGTCTAAGCCCTGCTGTGCCGGTGGAATTTGATCATTTCGAACTGGCTATGTTGGTTTGTTTACTTCGCCGAAGAAGTGCAGGGCAAAGAGGAACGGTAAACATCTGTCTTTCAAAATCAGAGCTATGCCGTTTTCTTCTGCCGGTCGTTCCTATGCATGTACGCAGCTCATCTAGTTGAACCTTGAAGGTCACTTTCTATTTCTGCCGTTTTGTGTGAGCCTATTCATACATTCTCAGCTTAGTTTTGGCTCCGTTGTGTGAGCCGAACTGTCAGTAGGTTAGGTGCATTTTTGTGCTGAATGTGATAATTATAAGGGCATGAAATCACTAATTGGGTTTGGAATCTGCAATGAGCAGAACTAGTTTATTGTTTTAACTTTACTCAAAGTGAATATTTATGTAATATCTTATTTATAACCACAAATGTTGTTTGTTAATTTTTTTTATAGCAATGCAAGTCATAGTGAATACCATTGATTCGTATTAATTTTAACAAATCTAATTACTTTGTCATACTGAAGTGTGAGTCGTGAAATTAATGAAATTTTCAGCCTTCCAGGCTCAAGATTTCGACATTATTTTTCATCGAATATAATTTTCATGAAAGCAAAAGGAAAAGAGCAACAAAATTAAATACGAGTTATATAATTTTACACGCGTTCAACATTTTTGGTAATATTCAAATTCAAAAAGAAAAAAGTCCTAAAACTTCGAACATTTTTGATTTTTACCTTTATTTTGAATTTTTTGACATATTCGAGTAGAAAGTCCTTTATTGAACCTTTCTCATCTTTAACGTATTTAACATTTTTACGTTTTCGACATTTGCAACAAAGGCTTCGGCATAAAGTTTCGACAGAGCTCGCTTTTTCAGATACAGCTATGTTTTTTAAAAGTTAAGGGTAAGAACTCGAACACATTTTCGTTAAGACGAATTTGAAAAAAAAAAAATACTCTATCAACACACGACACCAAAGTATTTCAAAGTAGTTATAGCAAAAAAATCGTTATTGCATCTAATTTGTGAAAAACTGTCGTAGAAAATCCTTAATCAAGGTCAGTTTAGAGAAGGTCTGTAACTGCAAGTTTTGACAAGCGTGTGGCTGTGGCTTCGTATCTGAGTAGAATCAAAGAACATTAACAAGGGTTTATTCTCAGACCTCCACCACATAACCTTCATTCAAGCTGCACTAAAGTACACTTGTAGACTTTCCTCCTAATAAAAATAAATCCCTCTTATAATAAAGTTGGTCTGAGTAGACAAGGAGTCTACTCAGAGGGCCAGCTTTATCCCTAAAACAGGGAGGAAAGATACAACAACTCCAAAGGCATTCATACCAATAAGGCTTACTTCAACTATGTTAACGATTATGGAAAAAATAATAAATGAATTTATCAAATCAAGCTATTCGCAGAAATATCCTTTAAGTAAGTTCCAATTTCAATCCAATGAATCTACAGTCACAGCCTTACATAGCCTTGTGACAAAAATAGAGAATTCACTTGACAATGAGGAGAGCGCGTTAGCAGCATTCCTTGATATGGAGGGTGCTTTTGATAATGCGTCCTACCGTTCAAGAAAAAATTCAATGGGAAATAGGAGCAATGCGAAGCACATCGTCGAAGGCCTTAGACGCTCTTCTATATTCAATATGCTTCAATAACACCAGTATTTACAGATGAAAGCTGAGAAGAGTTCACAAGGGCTAAAAAGGACAAACAAGTTTTTAGAAGGTAAATTGATTGGACATCTGAGTATATTGAAATTTTTTGAAATTATTCCACCTGTAGAGAACGAAGACTGAATGGAATCTTGGCTAAACCATGATATACCATACGAGGTGATTGGAACAGATTGTCAAATATGGCAATCAGGGGGACCAACTACTTCACCAGGATCGGGATAAATGTTTCAACTCCAATGGGATGATAAACGATGGTTTTCTTGGTAGAAATCTGTGCCATTCTAGAATGTGCTGCAATCTGTCTGAAAAGAAACTAGAGGCAGAGGCGTCTCGTCCACCTGTTCAACCTGTTCATAGGACAGGTAGACAATTTCGACAATTACTCGAATTATTTCTCATTTGTAGCATGAATCTGACATCATTAAGTTTTCTTGTAAC
This sequence comes from Wyeomyia smithii, assembly GCF_029784165.1. Lineage (NCBI taxonomy): Eukaryota > Metazoa > Arthropoda > Insecta > Diptera > Culicidae > Wyeomyia > Wyeomyia smithii. The sequence goes on along the minus strand of NC_073695.1, from coordinate 234,086,103 downwards.
CTTAATGTTATTTCGAACATTCGAACATTTTTTTGATTTTCAATTTATTTCCACCAATTTCAATTTCTATTTACTTCTCCACCGTGAAGAATATAACCTGGCTAAACACACTCTACACTACTCAACCCACCCGCAACACAGCCCACCCATAATACAACACAACACAACGAGATAAGCAGTAATGACTACCGTTTGTTCAAATCATTTATCTGAACTAGCATTCATTCAAACACTTCTCTGCATTTTCAAGTACTATAGCGTACGCAGCCAGTTATGTACAAAAAGCGTGCACCACTACTAATGCGCAGCCTTGCGTAAAAATGACATTTGCGGTTCAAAAATTATGTTGAACCAAGCCGATGGAAACGATACCGCCGACGCCGACCCCCACCATTCTTTGATGTTCGTTCATTGAAATTTGAGAGAGGCCGCGAGAGTACACAGCTCTCAACGCTCAAGCGAGCGTCAGGTCGATGCAAAGCCGAGAGTGCAGCGAAGGGTTTTCATGTATTTCCTCATTGATGACATTGTTCTTCACGTGAGAAAAAAAGTGTCGCGCAGCGCTGAGTGCGATACAAATGAAAAATCGAACAAATTCATTCATGGTTATTGTAGATGTAGTGGTGTTTTTTCGTTGATGTGTGGTTTCAATTCAAACCTTTTTTCTCGATGTTGTTCATTCAATAACTTGAACCATAGTATGGTAACTAGAATGGTATAGTCGGTATAGTACATGTTCGACTGCTCACGTTACGGTTGCTTTTGATTTGTTTGTGACGGCTAAGACTACCATTGCTCCATCTTTCAAATTTCTGTTGCTTTTTTGTGTGAAATTTCAATCTCGTTTAAGGAACGATACGTGGTGAGTAAAGCTTAATTACTTCATCATATTATATTTCAATTAATCATCACAAACTACCATATACCTACTGGAGATTGTTTGCGTGGATTTCCAGATGGACAACGTTATGGATCATTGCATTATTGAGCAAATGCTAAAGCGCCCGTTTGCCGCCAGAACCATGGAAGAAAAAATTAAAGTTATTGGACATCCGGTTCCTCGTCCACCTATGGAACAATTAAAATCCACGTATAAGTTGAAGGGGAAAATTATGTCCCGCAACTTTAATGTGTCATCGTACGACCAGCAATGGCTGTGTGGATCGGCGAAATCAAATAAACTTTTCTGCTGGCCATGTTTGCTTTCCCGTAGCGCCAATGAAAAAAATGTTTGGAGCAAGGAAGGATATAGTGATCTGAATCACCTTTCTGCGTCAATTAAAACGCATTCGAGCTCTAAAGATCACATAAACAATTCACTTGCCTTATCGATGTTCGGGCAAATGAGGATAGACGAAGCACTTGACCATAGCCGGCAGATCGCCCGCAATAAGCATAACGAAGAAGTAACGAAAAACCGGAAGGGTATGCGAACTTTAATTGAGATCACCTGTTTCCTTGGCACTCACGGTCTCGCCTTTCGCGGACATTATGAATGTTCCGATTCCACGAACAGAGGAAATTATAAAGACCTCTGCACGTTGATCGCCGCCAGGGATCCAGCGTTCCAGGACTTTATAAATAATAAAGTTTTCAGCGGAACGTCGGGAGGAATTCAGAACGAGCTTATAGAATGCATTGAAAGCTACATGCTGCAAACAATTAAAAGAGAAGTTCTTGATGCTGAGTTCGTGTCCATTATGATGGATGAATCAACAGATTCGGCTCGGTTATCGCAACTATATTGTACTCTGCGCTACTTACGACCCGATGGTAAGAAATATTCATAAAATAAATTTTGCAAATATGTTAACAAATAGTTGATTTTTTTTTAATTCAACGAGGCTCAAACATTTTTTTGTTCATCAAAATTTTAGGAACACCAGTTGAAAGGCTCGTTAGATTGGCAGACGTTAGCAGTGACAAAACCGCCGCTGCGTTGGCCGGACACGTTGATGAAATAGCAGCGTATTTTGGTCTTGATGGTGACAAAGTTGTAGCTCAGAGCTATGATGGAGCTGCTGTAATGTCCGGGGACAAATCTGGAGTGCAAACATTGGTGAAGCAACGGTTTCCAAAAGCTGGATATATCCACTGCCGCGCACATGTGCTTAATTTGGTGCTACTTCACTCGTGCACAAATAACAAGAAATCAGCAAGGTTTTTCAACACGATCTCATCACTCGCGGCATTTTTCTCGCAGTCACCTAAACGCAGCGAGACATTAAAGCAATTTATGGAGACCCACATACCAAATGTTTGCAAGACCAAATGGTCGTATAATTCGCGTATGATCAAAATAATTGATTCGAATTATGCAGCGATTAATGAATGTTTAGGTGAGATTTATCTTGGCGACAGTGTCTTTGATGCTGAAACTTGTACTACAGCCAGAGGTCTTCACGCATTCATGCTTGAATTCAATACCGTATTCTTGCTCAAACTTTTTGCTAATATTTTTGCACATACAGATGTACTGTATCAAATTTTGCAAACAAAAGAATTGGACGTAGTAGAATGTTTACGTAACGTCAAGGCTTGCCTCGCTTCCATCGAAGAGCTCAAAGCAGAGCATCATTTCTACAGAACGCTTATTGATGCAATTGATGTTTCTGGCGAAACGATCACTGATAGCAACGGTATCAATTATCGTCCCATATATGACTTTATCATTGACAAAATTATTGACGAAATGTCTAAACGATTCAAAGAACTAGATGAATACAAATTCATCATTTTGTTGAATCACGAAAAATTTGCCGAATTCAATGTCACATTCCCTACAAAGAATTTGAAAATGCTTATTTCGTACCATTCTAAATTCGATGAAGCGAAGCTGTATAATGAGCTGACCGTTCTTTACTCGCGCGAAGAGTTCAGAGGCAAAAATATATTGTATTTAATTTCGTTTATCCTTGGACAAAACCTGCATCAAACTTTCTCCGAAACGCTTCGGCTGGCCAGAATGGTACTGACCTTGCTAATACAACGGCGTCCGTCGAACGAACGTTTTCGGTTCTCCGACGGATCAAAAATTATTTGCGATCTAAATCGGGGCAGAATTGATTATTTGGTATTATGATGATGGCTGTGGAGAAAGATTTACTCCATGAGATGATGCTGACGCCATTATTTTACGACGATATTATCGACAAGTTTGCGTTAAAAGTTAACCGAAGGATTCCTTTGTTATATAAATAAATGTTGATAAATAAAACTTTTAAAATCTGTTATCGCAATACTGTTGTTTTAATGTTGCAAATGTCGATTGAACAGGTGGCCCACTTGGTCACGCGTCGCCTCTGACTAGAGGTATGCGAAAATCTGCATCTTTCCAGACAGTCCAGAGGCTTTGAAAGCCCTGAAAAAATTCACATACTACTCCAAACTATTGTGGGAACTACTGAAGCAGCTGACCAAAAGAAACCAGGTTAAACTGTACTGGGTTCCAGAACACTGTGAAATCAAAGAAAACGCAAAAGCTGATACACTCAAGTGTCCAATTAAGGACCAGAGCCGTTTCGTGGAGTACCAAACGTGTAATACAAATGGAACTAAAAAGGTGGGAAGAAACTATGATACAGAAAAATTGGACTGCTTGGACACCCAACAAACTAAAAACAAATAGAATACTATACCTTTAACAAAGCATCACTCAGTATATTAACTGGACTGGTCACGGGGCACTGTCCAGCTGAGAACCATTTAAAACGGCTACAGCGGTGTCGAACAGACATATGCCGCTTCTGTGACAATGAAACTGAAACCTCTGAACACTTGCTATGCGAATGTGTATCTCTATACAATCGTAGAAGAGAATTTTTCCTCAAGGTTTTCTTAAGCCTTTCTGAAACATAGTTAAAAATCCCAGAAGGGTAGTTGAATTCATAATAGAAATTATACCAGATTGGGGTAATCCGCACAATCAAACCACAATAGACCACAGGGTATACCACAATAGACTCAAATAATGGCCACAGTGTTTCAAATCCCAACAAAAAATAATAATACGGACCAGAGGATAATTAACTATCTCCAGGCATTTCTCTTGACATAACAACTCTCTCTTGGAATAAACTTGGCTTAAAAGGAAAGATTTGTGATATCTCTCTTCGGGAAATTGTAATTTCGCGATGGAAAGGATGAAAAGAGACTCGGTATGGAGGAACAGTAAGCTTGAATCGGAAGGGTAATATCTCCCACACAAGCACGGATACAAATGATAAGCGTGTCACTTACTTCAACAGTAACACTGCCAATAATATGAAGTGCGGAATACAAAAAACACCTGGGTGATATCATAATATATCAAATGTCTCTGGTCACCCCGGTCTCTGGTTTGGTCCATGCGAAGAAAAAAAAAGCGCAGAATTGGTCCTAAATTGAGCACAGAACATCCAGCTATATTATATAAATACTTCTAAAATTAAGCTGAAAATCGCCGAAAACCACTTTTAAAGGTCAGAAAATGCCAAAATAAAAAATTATTCCAAATTAGGCTCAGAATCGCCGAAAAAACAATTCCAAAGACCATAAAAAATCAAAATTTGTGTTCAAAACCGCTGAACCCGCTTCTAAAGACTAGAAAAAAAAATTACAAAAAATTAATTATAATTCGGCTGAGAAGCGCCGAAAAAAGCTCCTAAAGGCCAGAAAAGGCCACAAATTGAGCTCGGAATCGATGAAAAAGTTTTCTAGAAGTCAGAAAAATCCAAAACAGAAAATGATTCCAGCGTAAAAAATGGTCCCAAATAGGGCTCAGAATCGCCTAAAACTCTTTTAAAGGTCAGAGAAAGCCCCAAATGAAGCTCAGAATCGCCAAAAACCTTTACTAAGGGCCAGAAAAGTTAACATATAAAATAATCCAAATTGAGCTTAGAAGCGCCGAAAAGAGCTCTGAAAGGCCAGAAAAGCCCCAAATTAGGCTCAGAATCGTCAAAAGCCCTTTCAAAAAAGCCAGAAAAGATAAAAATTAAAATAAAAAAAAAACATTCCTTAACTGTGCTCCGGATTGCCAAAAGTTCTCCTAAAGGCTAGAAAACTAAAACAGAAAATGATCGGGCTCAGAATCGCCGAAATAGGCCAGAAAAGACTAAAAAGGTCAATGAACAGCCGAAAAGTGCTTCTTAAGGCATGAAAAGGCCCAAACAGAAATGAGTTTAGGATCGCCGAAAAACCCATTCTAAAGGCCAGAAAAAGCCGAAATAAATAAGGCTAAAACAAAAAAATAATCCCAAATTAAAGCGTCAAAAAGAACAATGGTCCTAATGTGCTTCCCTGTGGGACACCTGACCTATTGCGAAACCTTTTTGACTGCGATATCCCAAGTTTTAACCGCCACCCGTCTCTCACTAAAATACGTAGAACGAAATCCTTAACTCAACTCAGAATCATTGAGAACCCCTTATAAAGACCAGAAAAAGCCGCTTTAGAAACTGGTTCAAATTTAGCGCGAACGCGCCGAAAATTGCTTTTTAAGCCCAGAGAAAACCCAAATAGAAAATGTTTGTATCTTCAATTACTTCAAAGCTATCGTAAACATTAAAATTGTAAGATTGATCGTTAATGAGATGCAAATATTTTCAATACAGTCATGCATAGAAACAAGGTAATCTTGGTATAATGCAACCTCGATATAACGTAACTAAGTCCCAGAAGCTCGATTTTTTCGATTTTTTTTTCGAGATAACACCAGATCTCGATGTTTCATAAATATTTGAAATATTTGGCATAAAAAAAACAACTTTATCGGCAAATCTATGAATTACTACCTGTTCTTTTTTTATGGTATTTTTCCTGAAAAAGTGTAATCCAGTCATCAATGGATTGATTGACCAGGTAAATTCTAAGACCATCGGCATGAAGAAGTCGGCAGCCACTGGACATCAGAAGTGTGACGTCATTGATGAACAAGGAAAATACCAATGTACAGTGTTTATTTTGCCGTTTTGGAGGAAGATGAGTGATCAATCCACCTAAAAGTGAGATAGAAAATTTACTTTTTTATCAGGTTGAGATAGACGCATGGTGCTTAACATGCATGCATGTTTAGCTCAAGATCGTTTAGGGCCACCTCCGAAAATCAAAACTGTTATATTTTTGAAATTTTGTATCCAAAAATTGGCACCAAATAGCTTTGAAAAACAGGCGAAAAGGCTGCTTACATACTCTTACATACCAAAGTGTGTACCTTTAATTGAAAGTTTGAAGATAGTTATTTCATCGTATAAAACTGCCACGTGCGTGAAATTGCGTAATTTTGAGATGGTTGAGGTGAAGGTATCCTCAAAAATATCGAAATATGTCGAATAACATTTTTATTTTAGGAGATAAAATTTAACAATGTTATTGGGATGTATATTGGGATGACTGATAACTTTGTAGAAGGTTTGGAAATTCAGGAAAATCTGCTAAAAAAGTTATAACGAAAATTGTGATTTTCATTACCTCTACATAGAAAACTTTATATTGCTCGTAATATATAAGAGACAGAAACATGATGTCTTCGGCAAAGTTTATTATTTTGAGATCACCTAAAATTTTGCCGAAGACACCATGCGTCTATCTCAATCTGATAAAAAAGTAAATTTTCTATCTCACTTCTAGGTGGATTGATCGCTCATCTTCCTCCATCTAAAGATGTATTTTTGAATATCTTGAAACTTCTCCGAACATACATTATAGCTATAATCAACATTTGAAACGCTATTTAAATAATCGCACGAAAACGGCAAAATAAAACACTGTTCAATGGTCCTAATAGGCTTTCTTGCGGGACACCTGGTTGATTGTATAACCATTCTGACTGCGATGCCCCAAGTTTTTACCGCCATCCGTCTTTTACAAAGATACGTACAACAAGTCGATTGTAGGCACCAAAAACGCTTCAGTTTTGAAGTAGAATACTTCTCTCAGTAAGTTCGGCTACATAGGGATGTGAAATGAAAATCTAAAACCGAAAAAAGTGGAAAATATGTCCAATTTCAAACGCTAATAAATCGGTTAGTATTCGATGGATTTCCTTCGTTCTTGTAGCAATAGATTGGTAAATCTTCTAAGATTCTTTCCAAATAAAGGTAATTGTAATTTTATTATTCAAACTATTGTATTATTGAAAATAGTCAAGCTTTGTCAAAACGAAAAATTCGACCTCTGATTGGTCGTTATATATTTGCCTCCAAAGCACGGTCGACAGAATCATATTCCTTGCAATTGAAAATATGCTATTTGGCCTATATAAGAGCCTGATTCTGCCGAAGCCGCTCATAATAGTTCTAGACAGCGAAAACAGCAGTCATCCCTTAGCAGCAGCAGTAGCAGTGTAGTGGATACCGACCATAGCGGATAGCGGCCACAGCTGTGGCATAGCAATGGATAGCGCACTAGTTGCAGCGGATCTGAGCATCGATAGCAGCTGGGCCAGCTGATGCAGAGGCAGCGAATACCAATGGTAGCGTATAGCGGCCACAACTGTGGCAAGGCTTCGGATAGCGTAGCAGTTGCAGCGGGTATATCTGACCATGAAACATTTATGCAATAATTGAATGGAAATTGCAATTACAGCAATCGGCCTTTTTCAAGGATACTAGGTTTTTGGAAGAGCAGAATGAATGGTCACTAATGAATTGCAACTGAGGTTTGATGCTGCTGCGAATGCACAGTAGTTTGATGTTTATTACGGTTTGTTGATACTGTGCTTAACAAGCGTATATACGAAACAAATCCGATTTCAAAATGACTGACACGCAAGCAGCCGGGTTATCTTTCTTGTAAAAGTATTCTACTTCAACACTGCGGTCGTGGCTTTGCACACAACCCTCCTGTGATTTTTCTAACAAAATCTGATGGTCGACACGATCAAATACTGCCTTCAAGTAAGTATATAAAGCATCAATTTGAAAGCGTTGATCTAATGAGCCCAAGCAATGTGATAAAAATTCCAGTAAATTGGTAGACACCGATCTGCCTAGAAAGAAGCCATGCTGGGAACAACTAATGTAATTCTTCACCTGAAAGAAGAGGTAACTGTTCATGATAGACTCCAAAGCTCCTGTAGTTTTTTTACGTTTTGTTAGTCTTCTTCTATGACAAGCTCATAACCAGCAGAACAGAATGGCAAGAGGAGCTTTACTTTTTGAAAAAGCCACAGGAATTTCGTCCGGGCCAGGAGCGAAAGATTGCTTCATCTCTTTAACTGTCAATTCGACATCATTTTCATTAACAACGAAAACACCCGTATCAAATCTGCGTCAGGAACGTCCTCCAAAGCAGTTGGCACCACGATGTCGTTTTCTTGTCTTGTCTTGTCTTGTAAAGGAACGGTGTTTCCCACTTTTGAGCTCAATTCTAGCGTAATCTCCGCAATTTATTTGCGCATAATCTCTATAGAAGTTGCACTTTTTATCATGCCGTGGATTTGATCAGGCTAAAGATACGTCCTACACGTTATCCAGACAGACAAATCCAGGTAGCACCACTTTTGGTGAAGAAATAGTTCATTGAGATGTGGCAGATTCTTGAGCAGTAACATGATTCTCAGTAGGTTTCACAGAGTTCGATTCCAGCCATATTTTCCGAGTCTGAAAGAAGCACAATCAGCAACATTTGGAAATTTGGTTTACAGAATCACTGAATACTAGTCACAGGATACAAAAAACTTTGACAAATCGAAAGAAACTACTTGAAATCGATCTGTGTGAAAAAATATTTCCCAGCAGTTATGTTGCTAAAACAATTTCGTATTCTGTCCAAGTTTTGGACCTGTACAACGGTTTTGAGCTTTGTATAGTTTTAATGGTGCATGTAGATTTAATTTATTTTGCAATGCTTGGCATTCAGCAAAGCATCAAATGCAATCAAAAAATAATAAGAAGATCAAATGAAATTATTTAAAAAAAATTATATTTATCAATAATGTGATTGAAGTTCATGGAACCACAAAAAATAAGTGATAGAATTAAATTTAAATAAAATTTGAAGTTGTAATCTTGTGATGTTTTTCCACAATATTATTCCACACTTTATAAGAACAACGCAACGATAAGGCTTTTCTAGAATAAAAATCATATATTTTCGCTCGTATTATTCAAATACTCTGTCGCACCTCAAGCTTCGATGCATTCAATCATTTTCAGATAGCATCTCCGCATTCCGTACACCGCGCCACTGTTGATATTTGCTAAATTTACACAGATGCCGGCAAACGATGTTTGTTCTCCATAAAAAAGGGTACGAAAAAGGTCCGTTCTGCCAACTCGGTACACCATTCTCGGTTAAATTACTCCCCATTCATTTGCGCTGTTTCTATATTCGGGCCGACGAGCGAAGCGCTGAGTGAAAAAGCTCTACGCGCCAATTTTCTGGCCGGTTTCGATGGGCCGGATTTCCTCCTCTGTTTGAAGAACCTCTAATAACGTAATACCGCACGCGTCCACAGCAACTCGCAATATGCGAGGCGGTGATAACAGCAGAAGCAACACGATAACGAACCGAAAGTATGCCGGCAATGTTGATGTTATGGAAAAAGCGCGGTCGGAAAACTACGCTCACCAGGTCATGCGCGTCGAAGCTTTTTCCTAGTGGCTCACTCTCTTGGTCTCTTCGCTCAGGTGAAATCGCTCAAGTTTTTCTCTCATCATTTTGCATAGCTTTTTGCTGATAGAGCTGATGATGATCATCATCGCCCGTGCCAGCGGGAAAACATTCACCAAAGCAAAACGGCATGTGTTTTAATTTTGTCGTTACTTTTTTCTTCAGACCTGAGCGGCTATGTTTTGTACGGTCGGATAAAAGAAACGTTTTCTACACATGAATTGGTCCGCTTTGCGGAGGCTTTTGAAGCGACAGGCTAATCTTTGTTTTCAAAGCTATGATTGCGAGGGAAAAATAGCACTTTCTACGTAACGTACAGCAGTTTAAAATAAATTGATGAGAAGCAGTACTTTTTGCAGATGGTAGTACTGGTAGACTATTGAGGATGGGATTTTTTTTATTATTCGTTTATAGATAGCCAGGCGGTATCATAGTTCTAATTCGATGGAGACGCTTCATATACTGATCTAATGCAGTTTCAGAACATATGAGATTTCATAGCACAAGTGAATCACGGAAAATCAAAGCAACACGAAAGGGGACCACAGTACGTGTAACATCAGTTAATAATGCCTGGCCCCACGAGAGCAACTGGTTTCCGTTCTGAGCCAGACGGAAATGGACCGTGAGACCTGAGATTCCCTCCTCCGCCGTGTAAGGCACAAACAGGAAAAGCCGGCACTTTTCATCATCGTAAACATCATCGGCCATCATCGTAATGGGCTCTCCGTTGTACTTTGCTCTCACTATCTTCGGGGTTGTTTCACCCGGCAGAAAAAAAAACTTCAACGGTGAAACTCGAGAGCCTTGTGAAGTTCCATTCGACTCCGGGTGCGATTGCATTCTCCCATTCCGTGTTTGCACTCCGGTCGTTCGAGTCGTAAGCGCGTTTCCACGCGGTGTCCTAAACCGATTCCGAGTAGTTGGTGCTGTTTTTCATCCTTGCAAAGAAGTCTGGCAAGTTCTGTTTGCTAGTGAATAACTTTACTTTCCCCCCTCCTGTTGAATACGGGAACGGTGGGCTGCGGTTTGTTGTCGTGTGTAGTGTACTAATTCGATCGTGGCTGCGGATGTTTTGATGGTTCATTGGAGTCGATTCCGTAATCTGGTATAAAGGAGCCCGTAGTGTTGATTTGGCTTTTTCAAAGCTCCGTATAATGATGGGGGAATGAATTGGTGGATACTGGATGAAGCTTGAAGTGGTAAAAAAGGATTTGGTGCAACTGGAGCTGCTCTGGTGGGAGTTTGGATGTGATGTGGTGGTATATAAGTTAAATCAGTTTGGTGGTTGCAGCTGGCAGGATGTGAAACCTTAGTCATTTTCGGTACCAGCGCGTCAGTGGCAATCAATAATTGAATCGAATTGGTTTTTTCGGTTCTGTCACGGGAAAGGATTTCCGCTTTGTGGTGAAATAAATTAGAAAGCACGATGATTTATCGTTTTGCCATGATCAATGACCAACATGTTCAGGCGTTTCATTCAACTCATTAGTATTTGTTCCTATTTTTCTATTATAGAGGACACTAAGAAGTATGCGTTCTTTGTATTGCTATAGTCTGGCCTCTCAAACCTAATCGTTAACATATGAGAATTTAAATAGGAATACAATTGCGAATAGAAGGGGAATGCCTCGTACGTTATAGAAGTGCTTAAATACATAATTATTATAATGAGCTTACCTAGAAACCTTGTTTGGTGTACTTTTAACGCTCTGTTTTGTTTTGTGACTTTTCTAATCATATTTGAGATTTTTGTCACCGTATAATTTTATTCTCTTTGGATGGTTGTTCTTTCTCGGTGAAATATACACACTATGTTTGTTTTACATGACGTTTCGGCGTACTGTTATTCAGCCATCGTCAGATATGACAAAACAACATTCTTCTCCCACCAGTGTGGTTTGCTTACTAAGCTTACCAAATCAATAGAACAATAATTGGAACCCTGGTCTGGATACTTGTTCTGAATCTAAACATGGATAAAAGCTCGAATTTAGTATATACTCATGCACAAATGTACAACAAGCATGTCACTTAGTCTCTATAGTGGTACTGCTAATAATAGAAGTGCGAAACACAGTAAAAACCCGGGCTATATCACAACAGATCGACGATGCTGGTCAAAAAGTCGCCAGAGAAAAAGAAAACATGAATTTAGATTCAGATCTGGAAATGGAAATAAACTTCAATTTGATCTTGGAACTAAACTTGAAAGTGTATATCGAGACTAGGTAATGGGCTTAGAACTGGATTCGAATTCAATTTTGATCCGGGTGAGGATCTGGAATCGAATCTAAACTCAAACTTGCGCTTGGACCTGAAGCTGAATCAATCGGGTATATCAATATAGTAGAAACATGAAATTTCGTTTTTTTTAATAAGTTAGATATGTTTCTGGTCATGGGTCTGAATGAAGTTGAACTTGATTCCCAACCTTATCCTGATCTCGAATCTGACCTTGCATTAAAATATGGCTCTGGATTTGAATAATGATTTGGAGCTGAAATTTCTTTGAAACTTTCATTTCGATCTTGAATCTCGATTTTAGCTTGGATATGAATCTTGAAATGAATTAAGTCACGGATGAAAAGTCACGGATGTGATGTTTTGACACCTGCAGATATGAATGATTTGGGCTTGGTTCTGCATTTACATATAAACTTGAGTCTACCCTTAGTTTGGGCTGGGGTATAAACTTTGTTCTAGTCTAGGAATCCTAATGTTCAGGGTCTAGAACATCTTCGGCAGTGATTTTTGTATAAGACTGCTGCAGAAAACCTGCTGAAGAAAACCACTGCCAAACACGTTCGATAACCTACTTGATTTTGAACTCGAATTTTAATGACGCCTCTTAAGCAATAGTCTGCCAAAATCAATATTATTATAAGGAGACTTGGGCTCGAAGCTGCACAAAATCCTAAGAATCTGCATTCCACAAGGATCCCGCAAATCTGCTGCGTTTTGCGGAAAAATCTGCTCACCTTTTGGACTTAGATTCGGACGTGGACCTGCCCTTGAATGTTGATTAAAATCAGATCATAGATCTGTGCTATAATGTAAATTAAGATTTGGCCCTGCATTTACTTATGGACTCCAATTCACATTTAGAACTAGATTGGGATGTGAATTGGGATCTTACTCTAAATCTGATCTTAGATTTGTACCAGTTTAGCGGTGTTTTGACCAATAAATAAATAATGTATCCAATATTGTAATTTTAGGTCACAGGTGACTTTTAAATACATTTATTTTCTGTCAAGGCCAATAGAAAAAAAAAGTTTGGCCTGGACAGAAAGGAAACGTGATTAAAAAAAAGCCGTGACCCAAATTGCACTCATTGAACCCATAAAATCTGTACTAAAATGTGAATTGAAACATGAACTTGCATTTACTTCTGAACTCAGATATGATCGTGGGTATGAACTAAAATTTAATTTTTGCTTCATGTTTGTATCCAGGCTTGAATTTGAGCTTGAATCTGGATTTTACTCGTACATTGATCTGGCCTTCTATTCGGGTTTAGACGTAGATTTGAACGTAAATTCGAACTGAATTTGGATTAAGATTTGAATTCACCCTTAAATCTTGACTTGAATTTAATTTTGAATCTTACTTTGTACCCAGGATTACGACTTGGGCCTAGACTTGAACTTGGACTTAGATATGGAGATGAATCCGAATTTGATTCTGGATTCTTGACTTGCATTTGAACTTGGTTTTAGGTATCCTTTTGAACTTGAATCTTGGCCTAAATCTGGCCTTATTTAAGTTTTTTTTTTGTATGTGAACTTTAATCTACTTTGGGAGTTCTTCTGGATTTCCAGTTGTGTCAGGATTTACGTTCGTGTGCGTACATAAACTTGAACTTCGCAGAAAATTTTGCCTGTCCCGATATAAATTAATAAGTGCACCAGCACTGGTGGGTCTTCCAACGCCACTTTCTACATATTTCTTGCGCAATCACCCGTTCATCAATAGACGTAAAGGTTCGCTCTTTACGCTCTTCGGAGTTTCATCGCTGCACTTACGCCTGGCAATGATTTTTTGCACCGCAGGATATGCATTCTTGTATGATAATGTACATAGTTTTTGTCCTTCCTCTTGGAAACGATTTCTATCATCACACATTCCATTTCTAATTAAAACGATATAGCGACTAACGTCTAGTACTTGCGTATTGTCATAAAAAACTATTTTGATACGGAATGGTCATAAGCGAAATTAAAATGATTTATAAATTAAATACAGACTTGCAACCAAGTTTGCCGCATCGCAAAAGACTACTAACACCAACGCCGGCAGCGATAAATGACAATAACTATAGCGCAACCGTCCGTTAGCCGAGGGATCTAGCCTACAAACACCCAAACCGTGTTAGTCACATGAAACCGGCTTCCGATGCTTTCATCCTGGTTCGAGCCCGTACCGAGTACGGTAGTAGTATATCCTCCACAAGGCGAACTCTCTTCTCTCACCCGACTGGTTCCCGACTTGTGGCTAGTGGCCACCCAATCATCACATAAATCGTTCCGCTGATGTGGGAGCGAGATTTATGAGTGATGCACGAGTTTAGTGGGGAAAATTTTCCTCCGGTCTGAACACACGCGTTCCATCATCCTGTAGTCATCCATCCAGCGTCGCTTCGGGGAATAGCTGGCCACAGAAATGTATCGCTTAGGTACGCTTGTCTGCTGCAACCGTATGCTCGAGCTCCACGTATGCATTTTTGCAATGTAAAATTTTCATCCTAAGCTTGCTTTCGCGGGAGTAGATATGTAAAACAGGTTGGAATGGTTCATGCACTGGATACAGTCTGGGGCGTTAAGACGAGAAAGTTATAAGTCGGACTTTTGCTGTCAAGCGGAGACTAACGAATTAGAGTGTTCTCCGTTGCAACGCAGCTGGAAGTTTGATTTGAAGTTCGTTCGCACGAGATTCAATATGGTAATTGTTGGTGCATAAATTTGCAACATAAAAGCTGAGATACCAATTAAAAACAAGCAATGAACTGATCATACGTTGCAAGTATGAAACACTATATTTTCGTTTCACACTGCTATTAGAAGCACTTGTCGCTCGTTCTTAACGGGACTATTTGGGTCGGATATTCTCCCACCCACTTCAACCATGAACTGAGGAGTAATGTGCATCATAAATACAGACAGCATTCAACCCGCTTTTCCCGAAATGCTTTTGTTCTCCATTTGCTGCCTTTCAGAATATACGAAGAAGAAATGCATTGATGTCCTTATCATGGGTACCGAGCTTGCGGCGTTGAGTGCTATCTAGAGTGCAGAAGCAAAAGCGGACCTTCAATCCGCTAGCAGGGCTGTTATTTTTATTTACTGAATTGTATGTTATTTCTTAGAAAACCTTTAAGGCTAAAGCTGATGGCATGAGCAGTTTCTTGAATGCTCTCGATCAATATTTGAACTATCACAATAGTGAATTGTAAGTTTATAAGTTGTTTAAATGACGAATGACTTTGACTCAATTAGAGGTTCCTTTACATTGAAAAGTTATCTTTTTGGAAAGTTTCAAGTCGACTCTTCGGACGCAAAAACGCAAAAAGTAGAAAAGCTCCTTTATTCGCAAAGCAGAACGGTCGATGAAGAAGCCATTAGCAAATCGGGAGCAAACCAAACCAATACGAGGATGAAATGCATTTTGGTCGAGTTGGGTTTGGTTACAAGTTCACTGCAACGATAACAGCGATTATCCAGAAAGCAAATATTCATATCTTCGGCTAAGAAGTGTTGCTCAACGAACTTCAATTTGTTTAAAACGATTTCCTTTTTCGCAATTTTCTGAATATTATCAAAACAAAATCGCCACTTTGCAACCAGCGAATGTAGACAATAAAACGGGCTCGAATAAAACGCCACGAAGCGAGGGGTCGACTCCGCAAAAGCAATACCAAAATTTGTCCACGTCGTAAAAGCTCATAGAAATGCTAATGCGTCCAATGGAAGCACGTTTCGCGACTAGTGCCGCAGTTTCGCTAATAATTTCAACACAAACCATTCAATTAACCTTCAGGTGAAGTGCCACGTACGTTAGTCGAACATTCTTCTAATTTAACTTCCAGCTGGAATCGATACACACAGATTCTATTTCGCGTCTCAATTAATCGCAGACGTTCATCGGCTTCGCTGGATGCCTGAGGACATTAATTATGATGAGGTTGATGAGCACGACGAAAAGTTTCGTCCGCTTGCTGTTGTGCTCCGGGTACGTGGCGGCTTTTGGTCAACTGTGCAACAACACACGCCATCGGTCAGGATGGTAAGGTGATCTAAAATTGATGAACTTTCGCTTAATGATACGCGCAAAATTTGACAAGGTACTACACGTACAAGCTCTTCGTCCAGCGGACTGACCAGTAGAATGCTGGTTGGGAAAATGAAAGTTCCCAGACTAGGATTAGATGAACCGTAAATGATTGAATGGTTCTCATTAAGTGTAACCATGTTTATGATCCTAAAACTACTTTTAATAGCCTAACAGTAACTGTTCGTTAGTCGAAGCTTGTTTAATCCCAAGATGGTTAAGATTGTAATGTAAATGAAACTTTGCCTGTATACTTGGCAGTTAGACACGAAGTCTATGTATAATTAACAGAAGGTCAAGCTCCGACAGCGGAACGTTGCTTTTATAGTTATTTGCATCTTCTAGACTTCTAGAGGTTGAAAATCCGACGCCATTTTGAAATTCAACTTGACTGAAAGAGGGCTTTTTTTAAACAACTAATCAATAGTTTAAAGTGAAATTTAGACCAAAGATGAGTTGGAGATCAATTAAAATTTAATCATATGACAAATTACTAATGCATACCACGAAAGCTGTCCAATCAAGACTCACCTTGGTGGAATAGGAATAGGAAGGCTGGCAAAAGCAAAACTAACAGGTAATTGGGAACTGTATAGAAAATCGCTAACCAAACACAACAAGAAGATAGAAGCATCCAGGTTGTCAAAAGCCTTGTCTAAAGAACATTCGAACGGTTTAGGTAGACTGAGGCTTGAATACAGCCAGTTAGGCTCTAGAAGAGCTAGCAACTCTTTATTCCAAAAAACACAGAAGTGTGTAAGATGAGCCGAATATAAAATTACAAACCTCCTAATTGGAGACATGATAAGACACTCCCGAAAGCCTTTAGACCGTTTAGTTTATCCGCAATCTTTCCAAAAATTATGCAATTATGCAAAAACTAATAGGTCATCATATAAAAACAGTTCATATGAAAGCTAATCAAATAGGCCTAGGAAACGTTGGCACCGGTCCATTAATCAACGGGTCGTGAGCTAGGGTCCTGGGTGGAGTCGTCTCACCGGGCCGGGCATCGGTGATTGGCACAACAACAGTGGCGAAACTAAACCGACGGAAAATAGGCGAAAATGAAAAAAAAACTCTTTCAGAGACTTAACTGGGTTTTCCCGTAAGCCAACATAGCAGCGGTAAATCCGGCGAGCACTTACTGTGTCTGTATTAAGGGCTCTAAAATTCACAGGAATGATGAAAAAGTTATAATCTTTTAATTGCAACGATTTTGAGCTTTAGGGCAACACTGTTTTTTACTTTTGTTGACCAGTGTAATTGTTGTTTCATGTTTTATGAATAATCATGGGCTATTTATCTCCAATACAATATTTTATTGCGGTAAATTAAAAAAAAAAAACAAATTATATCATAAATGATAACCATCAATGAAAAAAACTTTTCATACGATGTTTAAATTCAAGCTTAAAATTTCAAATTATTAAAATGTTAATTTAAAAGCACTCATTTGCCGGAAAAACGCAATTTGATTTTTAAAATGCAAGAATAACATGGAAATTTGACTTTACATTTATCGAAAATGCTGTAACTGTTTTGCCCATAATACCTCGGGGTAATATGTGTTTTTCATATAAAATTTAAAATCAAAATATACTCGCTAAAGTTAGATGGTGCGGAACTTCAAATTTCTCAGCGTAAGTGAAATTTGTTAGACTTTTTTTGGTTAAGTTCCCAGAAATAGGGGAGAACCGTACAAGACGTACCAGTTGGGTAAGATGGCCCATACTTTTAATTCCTCAAAATACTTACACATGTGGCTATTTATGACGAATCTTCGCTTTCCACATAAAAAATCAGCTTCTATACAGTTCTCGTATAAAAAAAGTATGCCATAATGACTAAAATACCCAAAAAACTGTGCAACTGGCTGTGGCTCTGTCCATCATGTAATTATTCATGAATTTAAGCTTTTATGATTAACTGACTTGTAAATAATACAAAAAACTATGGTTTTCCTAACCTTTACACTTTTGGAGCTTATAATACTATGAGTATTTCAAATTATTTCACTAACTTTCGTCAACTTTTACCTAAAAGCAATCAACATTAAAATTGGGGCAGAATGATTTTACCTTCGAGACTTCAAGCGCTTCTGGAGCATATTGACCTTTGTTGTGGTGCGTTTTGGTCACGGGCTTGTTTGGCGGCAATGGTTATTTTTACCGAAAAAGACATTGAAATCGAGTATTTTATAATAAACTTCGTCATAAACATACAATAAATAGATCCTCCAATCGTCCTACACGTTCAATGTCGCTTCGGGCCTTTTGACCATTACAGACGAAATTATAGACAAAAAACTGATTTTAAGAACGGGTGTTCCACAAAAAACTCAATTTTGTCGTGTTTAATGTACAGATAGAACATCGCAGTATTTAGCAATTGTTTTTCTATTAAAATTTTACACAACTTTGCTGAAGGAATCAATCTGGTATATTGAAAATTAGAAAAAATAATTTTTTTATCTAACTGTTAGGTGGATTGATCGAAAAACCAAAAACGCCAAAAGTAAGGCCTTGTTCCATGAAACAGTTTTGCTGAAGACATTGAGTACATAAAATCAATTTTTCATAGTCAAATTTAGAACGATCACGATTTTTCGAATTCAAACCACTGTGCACTGTGGAATTTTCAAATAAATCTTTCCACCAATCGTAAATGTCTTGAAATATAATACTTGAAATGTGTAGAAACTATTTTGGAAGTTGTTTCATAAAATTGTGGCTGAAAAACGTGATTTACATTGGGTATTTTGTAGTTTTTATATCACTTTTTCGTACTTTACGACTCTCAAAAGGGCCTAACTCAAAAATGTACCGTACGATGATTTTGAAATTTTGACCAGAGATTCTGGACGTCATAACGAATCAAATGGTGTACTCAGATTCTCTGGTGCATTTTTTTATAATAACGGTCTGTGGGAGCACCGTGTTACGTCACTCTGTCAACTTTTCCCCCTTTCCTCGGATGTAATATTAACTAGCGCAGACTCAACCCCTCTCCATACGTAATTACGTTACGTTACGTAATGTAAGACGTTACGTTACGTAATGTACGACGCTCAATGATGCCAAACGTCTTAAAAATGCCTGAAACGTCAAGAACTGGTGTTACCTCGAAAAGGTTTTTCGAAAAAAAATCGACTTTCTGGGACTTAAAAACTTTTGAGATGAGGGAAATTTCCAGCTCAAAAATTTCTCAGAATCACCCAGAAAGTCGATTTGAAAAAAATCGAGATATCGCCACATCTCGACGTTTCATGCATTTCTGAGACATTTACCACCTGTGCTTTTTTCCATTAGTCGAAAAAGTGAAATTTTGACCGCTCTGGCACGTGTTCCCAAAGTCCAATTAAGCTAAAATTTTGCATGGAGGCTTTTTTCGAAAAGAGGAAACTTCTGAGCACTACTACTAAGCGTAATTCGGAAAGTCGATTGACATTGCCACCCTACTCAATTTTTCATAAATCGACTGCTAAAGCTATGCAAGCACAAGAGACGTCAGAAATTTGTTTGATATTGTTTACGTCCCGGTTAGAAGAAAGTTACATTTCACGAGTGTCTTCAGTTGCCAATTGGCGATTCGGTAACAATAAGGAAAAAGTTACGAGATGCGGCGTGCATCGACACACGTAGCCCCCTGTGCCATTGTGTTTGTTCCACCATACGAACATTTTTAGGTGTATCTAGTCTTCTTCTTTTAATCTAAACACATAAAAATGCAGTCCTGTCTGTGTAATCCATATAGGCTCGGAAACTACTGCACCGTTCGTCGTGAAGTTTTATATATAAGTGTTTTAGGGTCCGGGAAAGGTTACTAAGATAGTTTGAGACCCCTCCGTATTCTTGAAGGGAGGGGCCCCATACAAATGAAACACAAATTTCTTCACATCTCGAGAACTAATCAAGTAAATGGAACCAAATTTGGCAAGTAAAAGCTTTTAAAGCCGAAAAATATTTCCATGGTGGTTCGACACCCCTTCCTACTCTTGAATGGAGGGGTCCCATACGAATAAAACACACATTACGCACAACTCGAACTTGATTGGTTCAAGTAAATGCAACCATATTCGGCATGTTAAGGTTTTTGGGAGTAAGAAAAATGTTCATAGTGGTTCGACACCCCTCCTTCTTCTGAAAGAGCGGGCTTCCATACAAATGAAACACAAATTTCTTCACGTCTTGAGAACTAATCAAGTAAATGGAACCAAATTTGGCAAGTGAAAAATCTTTTCAAAGGAAGGGCTCTTATACAAATCGAACATAAATTACTATGGTGGTTTGACACGTCTCTGGACTTGGGAAGGGGGTCTTCCAGACAACTTAAACAGATATTTCAACCAGTTTTTGCGGAATACAGCCTGAAATGATCGGAATGATGCATAGGAGCCAAAGATCGACTCCAAATGTTATTTTTTAATTTAAAATGAAAACTTCCGGTTTTGGAACATGACCGAATACCACCCAATATGGGAGTTTCCGGAACCAGAATGACGTTCAGAGACCAAAAATTGTCTCCAAATATCATTCTGAAATCCAATCTTTAGACATCAAAACTCAAAAGCGGATTACGATAATCGAAAAGATTCATAGAGCCAATAAGACTAGACCTAATGAGATTCACAGGTCTACTTACAGGGCACTGTTAGAGTGAGTATCATTTCAAGAAGCTACGCAATCTTGATGATAATGCATGCCACCTTTGCGGCATTGAAAGTGATACCTCGGAAAATCCACTCTGCGAATGCCGAGTAATATTACGACGCAGATTGCGTACCTAGGGGAAGAGTTGACATGTAGAACAAACCAATATTTAGAGAGACCGTTTAAGTGAGGTAACAAACTTTACATCATAAAACGTTCGCAATGGTTCAGTCTCCTACAAGGGGAAAATATAGACCGTTTGAAGTGTTGGTTTAACTTGCCTTGAATGTTTCTTGTAAGCAAGTGAGACATTCCGACTAAAAATTATGAAGAATAACCTTTACCGTCTCTCGAACAAATCAGTCGTCAAGATCCGGTTATTTTTATCGATCAACTCGACTCGACTAGTTATCATAGTATAGCAGCGTAACAATACCGAAAAGAAGAACTGAAAATCTTCAAACAAGAAGAGTATACACAACCGTCGTCTTGTTTTCATTTTAACAATACACCGCGTTGAACACGTGGCTTTCCGGGGGGTAAATGTTTAGTGTTATTCTAGTTCTTCAACCACCTGTGTTCTGCTGCTGCCAAACCCATTACAAAAATGCATAACGATTCCCACTAAATGTATTCCGGTACAGTGCGCCTTCCCATACGCGGCGGAGTAAGGCATCACGACTCACGAGCATCATGACAATAAAATTTTACAACTCCAACCGTCCTTGTCATTCCTTTCAAGCTTAATAAATGTCTTCCCATCCCGAGGCAAACCCGCAAGAAAACATTTCCCATAAGCTCGGGAAATGGGTGTATTAAAACTGTTCTGTACAACTCGCAGTGTGTGCCGCACAGAACATCGCATTCAAATGCTGAAAAAATATATATTATCAGTCAACTATACAGTCGGAAGTGGCATACTTTTGCGGCGTTCTGGCGTTGTGGATGTGGTTATTAAAACGAGATAGCATACGTACGTACCCACGCAGGGTTTTTATGGGTACCCCAACGTTGTTCGTTGTTCCACCTCAGCCTCACCGGATGCTCTGGACAGGATCAGGAAATTTTCGCTCAGTTTTCGGCGGTCAGCGCATGGGTCGGTTGCTTTTGCCTTGATTAAAACCAAGCTCGGGGTGCGGGAAATTTTCCACGTGCAAAGCACCGGGCGTAATGAGTAAATACTTTTGCTCGGAGAATGCGAGCTCATCGTGGGGAGCAGTTTAGTAACATGTCGGTAATTTTGGAAACCTAGAACAGAAACGAGCGTTGTGGAGCGGGAAGAATTTTCACATAGTTGAGCCGTTGGTCATGTTCATGTGTGGAAACTATGCTTGTAAAACTGTTTTGTTTCAAAACTGATCCGTACCGACAAGAATGGTACCTGTAGATGACAAAACAATAATGCATTTTATTGACATGTGAGACGACATGTGCCGGGTTTTGGCACACATTCAATCTACAATCACTATGGAACGGGAATGTATCGATATGAGTTATTTTGATGATTCTTTTCAAATGA
Source organism: Wyeomyia smithii (assembly GCF_029784165.1). Taxonomy (NCBI): domain Eukaryota; kingdom Metazoa; phylum Arthropoda; class Insecta; order Diptera; family Culicidae; genus Wyeomyia; species Wyeomyia smithii. Next base: position 234,064,011 of record NC_073695.1, on the reverse strand, counting down.
CGCCCATGCAAAGCACACCGGATTGGAGTGAAATCATTGCTTGATTCATTCCGATCCGAGCTTTTCTTCTTTCGATATGAAATAGGAAGCTGTTGGGGCGGGAACTTATCACTGCAGCGTGTCATTTTCCAAGTTTTACAGTTGGATGAACAGAAAGAATGCAAAAGATAGATTGGTGACGCAGTTTAGTGCTCAGTGGAAACTGTGCCATTTAAATGTCACGGCGACACGATAAAACGAAACTAGTGAAGTGATTAGGATTCGAGGAACTTTTTACCGATAAAATCATTTGAGTTTTCTTCTGACACAGTCGCAGGTTTAATTTTAAAAACCAATTGTTTGCATATTGTAGAACAAAAAATCATCCATTTCCGCCATATATTAATGTCCCCCCGGACTGACTCATCAAGTCACAGTCATTTCTCATACTGTCTCGAATTAGCACAAATGGAGGGAAAAACTGTGCAAGTAGCACCACAAAACGCGGATCCTTGTCACAGAACGAGTAAATCAGTGCGGTGGAACCATGTGCCAAGTGATGGAGGAGAATCGTATCACGAGAAATTTGTCTACCCTAAGCAGAGAGAAAGTTTTTTTTTCATCCTTCCCCTCCTTTGCATGGCTACCATATGCCATTCAAAGCTGATGGGAATTTAAAACGTAAGAGCGTCTGTTGAATTGTTGAAAACTCTATCCACATGACAATGATACGGGAGAAAAAGTTTCCTTTCTGACCAAACGCAAAAAAAAATCAAGCCCGGTGAGTTTTATCTGGGGAAAATTTCACCGCAAGTTTTTTGGCGTAGTTGTTATGCATCTTCATTAACTCCCACCATGTAATATTTGATAGGAAACATGGTAGAACATCATCCTGCAGATATTCTCGCTTTCTGATTTTGTTCCTATCAACTTACTTGTACCAGAACCCCCAAGGGAAAGTCAAAACAAACCGCGCCCATTGGAACCATATGAATCCGGCAAGCTTTGTCGGCAATAAAAACTGTTCCAGCGTAAAAATTGATCCATCATTTGCAGCGAAGTTGCAAGGAGCGTCACGAGCAGCAAATCCGAGTGATGTTTTCTATCACTCTTGTTGCATCGTATGCAAGCTTTGACGGGTAGACATCCTTTTTATCGCGTCAGCTCCATCAAACGGTGCGCACGGTGGGTTAAGTTTCGGCCAAATATAACTTGCTTTTAGTTGAATATGTTGATGCCGGTCAAACAATGACACAACAAGTTAATTGATAGAATGATGAAAAGTCGTTGAAGATTATATGTAGAACCCAGTTTTGGTCAGAATGAAATGCCCATCTTCTAGTAAATCACAGCTGGGTAACAGCATTCGAATTGCAGAAACCCGATACAAAATGTTATAAATATCAAATTGATTTTTACCTGATGTTTTATCAACTTTGTTCGAAGCATGCTTAGTTAAAAGAATTAGTAAAAAAATAAATATAAATATCACATTTTAGTCCACTCCTTTTGATTGATCACGAATAATTTGTTGCCTTTCTCCTAGTTTTTTTTAAAAGCATAAACAAAATGTTATTCTTGATTCGCAACAAATAGTTTCCTTTATGTCCAAACTGTGCTTGCCGCTAGTAGCAGTTTACCCATGCCAACGAACAAAATACCCCCGAAGTCTCAACGACGCGACCCTTTGTGGCAGCCGGGATTTTGATATCCTTTATGAAATTTCTTTCAAGAGGAAAATCAATTTTCGGTTGCGCTTCCCGATCACCAGTTTTGTTGTCCTCTCTCCTTACGTCTCTGCCATCCAAACTCATTTAATGGCTGAAACGTCGACCGGATCGAAGCATCGTGTTGCAAGTCGCAGGGCTGATTAGATTTTGCGCTCGAAAACCGAATTCAATGGTTCGGCTGCTGGCAGACTGCTTCACGATAAAGATGTCCGGGATTGTAAATTATTGAACTCAATTTTTGTTTGAACAATCTGTTGGCGCCGTGAGGAGAGGTTTTTGGTTTTTGTCCCTTTTTTATTATTTTGCTTTGAGCGGTCCATTTGCATAGGCTTGACAGTTTCTTGATCCAAATCCCATCAGATCGGGCTCATCAAAACCTGCGTTCGTCTATCGTCCACCCGATCCAGACGTCCTTCCGGCGAGGTTTCGTTTGTCGTGCTAGACAGCTCATAACGGCAAAAAGCACCCAACAGGAAATGAAACCCATTGTTAGGTTATTTTTCGTATCTTGTTCAAAAAGAAATAACATTGAACATTGTTTGGTTGCGTGTCCTCTGATCTTGAAAGATGTTTGAAGATTTTTCACATACACCATATTGTTCGAGCCTCCTTCAATTCTAGAACAGATTAGTTTCAAGCGTTTAGTCATAGCGAAGCAAAAAAAAAACAACTGTGGAAAACCCGTACGATTTTTCCATTGTTAGTGAAAACGTCCCGACTAGACTGGGTAAACAACTGGGCCTGAACCATGGCAAACGTGGCAGCAGCCTCAAGCCTCGAGCTATCTCAGGTGCAGGACATCGACGGGCACCAAACGACAACCGCTGCACAGTGTGCTTGTCGTGCTGATTAGTTTGCCTACCGCCTTTTCACACTTTTTCCGAGAGCAGCATAAGCGGCAGCTAGCGGGTTGGCTTTGTTCGCTGTCTGTCCAGGGCTTTCCACAATGCGATGGTCAGTTTGAATACCAGCATGTGGTGAACCGGGCCGGGCGAGGAAGAAGATGTGAAACGATATTTAACACATTGTCAACTGAAGGCTGCCCGGACCATGGCGGAAGCTTTTTTCCTGTTGAATTTGTGGGTATCATCAGCCTGTAAAACGGAATTAATTTCGGTCTACAACGAAGATTAAGCAGGCAATGTCAACATACTGATAAAGTACGGACGTTGTTGTGGCTTTATGTGCTGGTTGGATTTGATTTTGTGTGCCGAGTTTTTTGCATACCAAAAAAATGTCAAAAAAATAAATGGAACTTTTCTGTGAATCGGATTAAATGTAGGAAGACGCTTAGTTATTTCTTCTGCTTAGAAAACTGGCCAGGTAAATAAGAGATTACTGATGATACTCAACTAGAGAAATTGTATTTCTACCTTATCTGTTCAAAAGAAAACATATACTTAGCAAATTCCTGTCTCATTGATTTCTAGGGAAAAAAGGACGACCGAACATTACCGGACGATATCTTTTTGGAATTTTATCATCGACCGTTTGGATGTGTAGATAGCGAAAAAAAGCTATGTTTGCCTTTTTTACAGCAGGTGATTGGTACGATTTCATATGTCATTCCGATATCCCCCAACCGCGTTCATCACGTGTGCCCGTGTGGGTGCTTTTTTGGTTCGTCTCGTTCTTTGGATGTTGCTTTCTCACACCTAACGCAGGAAGGTTTGTGATGATGCTGCTACTCTACTTTTTGTGTCATCGCTCTGATCGGATTTGTAAGCTGACATTAATGTGACAGTTGTGAGAAGGGACGGATTGGTCCGCGTGGACTGATTTCCGAACTCGAAGAAAATTACAACCGTGAAATGCGTCGCTGAAAATAGAGATGAATGATTATAAAGTTCGGATGACTTGCCGTACCTTATACCTGGCTGAATAGATAACGCTTTTATTTTTGCTGAGCTGGTGTATCTCATTTTGCCACAAAGTTATAATATGACATTTTTGCGACGTATTCAATCGGTCGAGAATTATTTAATTTTGTCAATTCAATTGTCGTCGATATTGTCGTCCAATATCGGCCATTGTTTCTATGATTGATACTATTCATGCGTATTTGACTTAGCAAATTGAATATTACCGGCAGGTAGGAAAATGTTGTAGACTCAGACCTTATAAATCAACCTTTTTCGGCTGAACCTTTGCACAGGTGTTCCTATAGGCTATCAGTATTGTTATTTTTTTTTTAATAATGACCAATTTGTGTAAAGGGTTTATGAAAAAACAATATTGATGACTGCAAATATGCTTAGAGGCAGAATGATTTGTTTGACCAGTGTGCCGTCTTTTGCAAAATTGCAGATGATAATTTAGTCCTGCAGCAAAAAAATAAAAATAAAAATCTAAAATTAATTGCAGCTCATTTTTTTTGTTTTTTTTTGAAGTAGAATACTTCTCTCAGGAAGTTCGGCTACATAGGGATGTGAAATGAAAATCTAAAACCGAAAAAAGTGAAGGTTAGTATTCGATGGATTTCCTTCGTTCTTGCAGCAATAGATTGGAAAATCTTCTAAGATTCTTCCCAAAATAAGATAATTGTAATATCATTATTGACACTATTGTACTATTGAAAATAGTCAAGCCTTGTCAAAACGAAAAATTCGACCTCTGATTGGTCGTTATATACTTGCTTCCCAAGCACGGTCGACATGATCATATACCTTGCAATTGAAAACATGCTATTTGGCCTATATAAGAGCCTGTTTCAGCCGGAGCCGCTCATAATAGTTCTAGACAGCGACAACAGCAGTCGTCCTTCCTTAGCAGCAGCACTAGCCCTGTGGTTGGTCACCACGTCTCAGGAGCAGCGCGGTTTTTCTCAGCGTGTGTCGCCAGACAGCCATTATTCCCCCGTGTTGGGGCAGCATGAAGATTGCCATCAGGAAATCCCATTTTGGAAATCAAAATGCCTTTTTGAAGGCAAATAAACAAGTCATTGAAAGTTACTAATTTTTGTCAACGCAAGCAAGCATTCTGTGTTGCATCCTAACAATTTAAATTTGTCGCACCCGTCTAATTTACTGAATGTGAAATAGCTTCCACAGTGCATTTTGTCCGTGTATCTTAATTCCCCCAATGTTAGGGCAGCTCAAAGGTTGTAATTAGCAACCGATTTTGAACCGCAACATGCTTTTTTCAAGGCAAATAAAAAAAAATAATTGAAGGTTAATAATTTTCTGCCATCAACACAAGCAGACATTCTGTGCGGGATGCAATCAAATCCTGTTGTAGTTGTCTAATTTTTACTTTATTTAGTAAACCCCCCACTGTAGGGGCAGCGCAAAGGCTGCGATCAGCATAACCGACATTGAAAAATAAACTGCCCTGTTAGTACGCATCCACAAAAGCAGTTAGTTCGGCTATGCAGGGCTAATATGAAGTCGACTCAATCAATCAGCATAAACAGAATTTCGTCGTCTCCCAGCTGCCAAGTTGCAACATGATGCAACACGCAACAGCGAGCAAACGAAATCGCTTGATGTTACAAACCGCAATAGATACGGGTTAAAACCGTTGCGTGTGTGAGAGCACCATCGGTGTTTATTCGCTGGATACACTATCTACTGTCTACTGAACGCAATAATCTGCTTACATGCGACATGGGGACGGGAACATTTTCTTCAACCAAGCTGCACAACACGACACAAAACATGTTATTTTGTTGCTTCAATGAGAGTGCTATCGGTCCGGCTCGACAGAATGTTCACAAGAAATCATTTTTGTGCATCCGTGCTACGAAACTGAGGAAAAACTTTAGAAACTGAAAAAAGAGGTGGAGCTTATCAAATGATCGCTCTGAACCAGAATGAAGTCACACATATTTTTCAAGTTATATTATTCCACCACGTACGTAAAATAATTCATTGCTATTTTAATCCCTATATAAGAGCCTGTTTTAGTCGAAGCCGCTCATAGTAGTTCTGAACAGCGACGACAGCAGTCCTCCCTTAGCAGCAGCGGGAGCGAGCAGTGGGTACCATCGATAGCGGATAGCGGCCACAACTGTGGCATGGCTGCGAATAAGCGTAGCAGTTTCAGCGGATCTCACCATCGATAGCAGCAGGGCCAGCAGATGCAGGTACAGCGGATACCAATGGCGGCCACAACTGTGGCATGGCTACGGATAGCGTAGCTGTTGCAGCGGGTATATCAGCATCGATAGTAGCAGGGTCAGATGGTGCAACGACACTCCCTTCACTAAAATGCTGTTTCAGTGTGGTAGCGGGAAGCATCAGCAGCAGGCTTGCATGAAGTGAATACATCAGCCAGCAACTTTCTCTAAAGCCTCTGCCATAGTAGACGCGAAAAGCGGCGCGAACCGATTCGCTCGGCCGTAGGTTGTTGTACAGCTCTACTGATGGCTGTACATTAACCTACAGCTGAGCGAATCGGTTCGCGTCGCTTTTCGCGTCTATTATGGCAGAGGCCTAATGGGAAAGTTGTATCAGTTTGTTCAGAAGAATATTAGGGTAGGGAACATATTTTAAGCAGCTTTAGGAACCGCCTGTGTATTCAGACGAAAAACTCGAAATGTGTTGGGTGAAACTCAAACTGAAGTATATCATCCTGTTCGCTATCGTTTTCTCTATCAGAACTTGTTTTCAGATTGTAAAACTAAGTTAGCAAACTTTGACAATCGTCAATCAAAGTTACGAATTGAGGGACGCTATTCCAATCACCCCGAACCTATTTTAAGCAGTTTCCATCTGTTTTGCAGGCGTTTTTTTCAGCACCCGAAGTGGCTCCTGAATGGCTGCAATATAGGTCGATTTGTTTCAATTGCAATTGTTCACAGATTTCTTTGTGATTTACGGTTTTACTTATATTCGTAAGGCAGCTAGACAATCAAAGTTTTCGTTTCCATCATTGAAATTGTCAATATTGATCAAAATGCATGAGTTTGAGGCCTGTTTTCTTTGACTGATTAAAATAGGCGCTACTGCTTAAGCCGTTATTACGTTATATTACAGAGATGCGATTGCGTAAATCCGATTTTGAATTGAACAATTGTTCTTTTGAGAACAAATAACACACTTATTTGAAGAGTTCATAGCTTTTGGTACCAATAGCAGTATAGTGACAGCCTCAGCGGTAGATGCAGATGCAGCCGGTACTTCCCTGAGGCCGATGTAAAGGTAAATGGGAGCAGCACGGCGAAGCAGTTCGTGTCCTTATAAGGACAACAAATGAATTAATGAAGATTTAATTTTGAATTAGAATACTTCTCTTAGGAAGTTCGGCTACATAGGGATGTAAAATGAAAATCTAAAACTGAAAAAAGTGAGAAAATTTTCAAATGCTAATAAATCGGTTAGTTTTCGATGGATTTCCTTCGTTTTTGCAGCAATCGATTAGAAAATCTTCTAAGATTCCTACCAAATGCATGAAATTACAATTTTATCATTCGAACTATTGTACTATTGAAAACTCTTAAGCCCTGTCAAAACACAAAATTCGACCTCTGATTGGTCGTTATACCGCGCTTTCCCAAGCACGGTCGGCAGAGTTATGGACCTAGTAAATTGGGAATGCATCATTTGGCCTATATAAGAGCTTCATCAGATAATAAACAAACATTTCATCGGATATTAAATTGAAAAACTGAAATTTGAAGAACACAAATGATTATTTGAAGAGTTAATATTTTCTCGTTTTGCGCTATAATCCAAAGTTAATTATCTTCATCTAAATGCATACTCTGACTATTATTACGTGTTTGCGTCGCTTAGTGTTTGACTACGGTCATGCAGAACGGAAATAACGGCGCGATGCGATTCGGCAAGACGAAATCTGTTGAAATGTATAGCTCTACTTCGCCTTAAAAAGAGCTGTACATTTCACCACGATAAGGCGAATCGCATCGCGCCGGCATTCGCGTTCTGCATAACCGTAGCCTTTGTTCCGTTCCCGTTTAATGATGTCGTATTAAATGTGCATATTACAATTCGGCAGCACTTCAACTTCTCATTTGCACAAAATTTAAAAATATCCAATGAACTTCATTCAAAATATCAGACAAAAAGAAATTACAATACTCCCAATGAACGGTCAACGTTTATTTACTAGAAAAAATGACTGACACGCAAGCAGCCAGGTTATCTTTCTTGTAAAAGTATTCTACTTCAACCTTGCGGTCGTGGCTTTGCATACAATCTTCTTGTGATTTTTTTCACTGAAAACTGTAAAAGGTTTGCTGAATATCGTTGTTGTCTAACCATGGAGAGAGCTGCGTAGCCGCAAGGTTACAGAGTCTGCTTTGCCAAGCGGATGGTCGAGGGTTCGAATCTTAGTACAATCAGACCATTCGATGTCAAAAAGGAACTTTAAGCATGGGTTTATTCTCAGGCACCCCACCAGTTACCCTTCCTTTACGCCGAAATTTACAATACTTTTGCATGACTTCCTCCTAACAAAAATAAGTCCCTCATAAAACTGGCCAGAAGGACGCACGACGAAACTTCTCCAGGGAATTATAATTGGTGATATTGGGCAGGAGGGAACGAGGCTTGGTAAAGGAGAACAGTAGGCATGTTAAAGGAAAAGGTAGCAGATTACACACATGCACTGAGAAAAATAATAATAAGCATGCCACTTCTCAATAGCAGTATTGCTAATAATAGAAGTGAGGGATACAGCAGACAACCGGGCATATCTCACAATAGATCAACGATTCTGGTCGCAGTGAGGAAGTCCATACAGGAAAAAAAACCATGGAGAAATTAGAAAATAAGCTTAACTTTCTAGAAAAAAATAACATAAGAACTGTTTGTTTCATTGGTATAATGATACAGTGTGTATTTTTTTTGTAGGATAAACCTATTATTTACAACTTTGCCAAAGACATTCCACCGATCAAATAAACCGTTTTGGCTCTGAAAATATTTTTATTATTAATAAGCTAATAGATCTACCTTTAGGAGTTTCAGGGCAAAGTAGTAAAAAATATAGAAGGTTTTCCAATCTATTGCTGCAAAAACGAAGGAAATCCATCGATTACTAACCGATTTATTAGCATTTGAAATTGGACATATTTTTCACTTTTTTCGTTTATAGATTTTCATTTCACATCCCCATGTAGCCGAACTTCCTGAGAGAAGTATTCTACTTCAAAAGCAAGAATTCGATTATAAGCTTTTTTGCATGGCTTGTGCCGCTTTCAGCTACGTTTTGTAAGAAAAAAAAGTTCAACTATCAACTTCAATTGCATAATTTTGGGGCACCAAAAGGTGCCAGTTGCCGATGATTTTTGTTACCTGGTTATTTCGGGCAAAATTTTGCAGCCATTTTGGGTAATTTTGCAGCTACTAAGTACTTCTTAACAGCCTCCAGATATACAGGTGAAATCAAGCACGAGATTACCGATAATATTTTACCTTTTTACCTTTGTTATACTAAACAAAGGTTAAAAAATCGGTCGAAAACGCAAAATAGATCCAAGATCCGGAGGGCCGAACCGTATATACCATTCGACTCAGCTCGACGAACTGAGCAATGTCTGTTCGTGTGTATGTGTGTGTATGTGTGTGTTTGTATGTATGTTGTCTGTATGTATGTGTCGCAAAATACTAACGCACCTTTCTTATAGAACGCAATATCCGATTTTGATGATCTTATATGCAAATGAAAGCTACTGTGCTCCCCCAGAATGCTACCGAGTGGATTTTTGATTAGTGGTTTAGATTTCGAGATATTGATCGAAGAGTATTTATTTACATAGGATATTCAACTTTGAACACCAAATGAATCTGTTGAGGGCCAAGTCTTGTATACCAATCGACTCAGTTCAACTAAATGAACACTGGCTGTATATATGTGTATGTGTGTATGTACGTGTATAGGTGTAAATAGGTTGTTTATCTGTGTGATATATCAAAATGGAACAAAGAAAAACAAGAAAAAATCCCACCTTCAGTGCTCGGCTAGCAGTTGTCGTGAACAGACGTATTTATCAGCTGTCTCCCGTGAACTGTGTACAACCGAATTGTTTGGAAATTTATTGTTGGAAGGCTTTATCTACGCTCAGCTAAGTATTCCATTATTTATATAGTGTACTGTACAAAAGGTTTCGGTTTTTGGTGATTTTTTTCTTTTGTCTCCTCGAATCCATTGTTGCAATGGACTGCGAGGAGGACGGCGACCCTGAAATTGACTTGCTAGATCAGCCTGGTGTGCAGTCCGATTCCCGCTCCGATTCTGCACCCGATCCGAAGCCCGTTACAGATTCTGGTTCGAAGCCTGATTCATTTCACGTATCGCCTCTCTCTCCTCACCCAAGAGATGTTAGAATTAGGAAATACCCCGTGAATGCTAAGGGCCCTTTTGTGGTGTATTTTCGTAGGATAACAAAACCGATCCAGTTACTGCTAATTTCAGCGGAATTACATAGTCAATTCACTTCGGTGAAAGAGATTTCGAGGGTTAACAATAACAAATGTCGAGCTATTCTTGGTGAACGAGAAGAGGCTAATCAGGTGGTCGATTTGAAACGTTTTCAGGGTCTGTACCGCGTGTACATTCCTTGTGACCAAGTTGAAATTGATGGCGTCATTTATGATGAAACCCTTACTCCTCAGCAGGTAATTGACCTCGGGAAAGGAAAATTTTATAATCCGTATCTACCTTTGGTGCCCATTTTGGAATGCGAAAGGCTTACTATGCTGGACGCTACAGATAACAGAGTTGCCTCTAACGCCATAAGAGTCACATTTTCTGGTACAACGATCCCAGATTGTGTTTGCGTCGAAAAGGTTCTCATTCCTGTTCGGCTCTATTCTCCCAAGATAATGCTGTGTAAACGCTGCAACGTGTTTGGACATACCGAGAAATATTGTACCAATAAAGTGGAATGTATCAGGTGTGGAGAAGATCACGAGTCCTCTGCCTGTACTAAAAGTCAAAACAGTTGCATTCTTTGTAAAAACAATCACGATACACTTACAGTGTGTAAAGCGTATCAAGATAAAAGAAAAGATGTTAAGAACAGAATTGTTTCACGTAGCAAAGCATCTCTAGCTGAAATGCTAAAAGCTTCAATGCCCCCAATAATTACATCAAACAGTTTCTCACTTTTAGAAAACACTCCGAACGGCGCAGATGACGGTTTGTCAAATCAAGCACACTGTAGTTATAATCCCCCAAAGAAAAGAAAAAAAAAATGCTGGTTTAGCCATTAGTACACCTGTTGCTTCTAATGGTTCGAACAACAATAGCTCCGCTTGGCCTTTGCTACAAAAAACAAAAGACGTACCAGGATTCCAGAAAGTGGAAGACAAACAGGCAACCAATGTAAGTAATTGGTTGACTGAATTGCTGAATGGTGTGTGTGATCTACTCAAGATTGATCCGGTGTGGTGTAAGTTAATCGAATCACTCTCCCCTTTATTATCGAAGATCTGGGATATATTCAAGTCTCGTCTGCCGCTCAGTGAACTTCTTCTTAGTGGAAATGGACAGAAGTAATCCGAAACGTAGTTTGTCGATTCTGCAATGGAATTCCAGAAGTATCATTCCGAAGATTGATGGCTTAAAAGCCATGCTTTCAGAAATGAATACTGATGTTTTTTGTGTATCGGAGACATGGTTGACTGATGTAAATTTTTTCAACATCTCTCGTTACGTTATTCTTCGTAAAGATCGATCCGAACCCTATGGAGGTGTTCTTATTGGAATCCGCAGGGGTATCGAGTTTCAGTCGCTTCCCATAGCCAATGCTGGTTCTATTGAGGTTGTGGCCTGTAGAATTAGGCACCTAATTTCCAGATAGATGTAGTCCTACGTCAGAAATACTTATACGTTTAGTTCTATTTTTTGCAACACGCTCCTTGATAATCATTTACCAAAAACGGAATATTTTTTTCTGAGAACTTATTTTTTTCCCATTTCTAAATAATCGAAAACAACAATAAAAATTAATTAATTTAATATTCACCATAATGTATCTTTAATATTGTCTTACGAGCGAGAATACAAAAAATCAAAGGATGAGTCATATTTGCTTCTTTATGCGGTTCTATTGCTGAAAAGCCATTGGGTGTCAGTGAGTAAAATGTTCTGTTGCGGTTAATTGGGTTTGGAGAAAGGTATCGAGCTTCCCGCCTTTATAGCATTTTTGTTTTCGTTAAAGTAAAAATATTTCATAAAAACCACTTACCATTAACAATTTGTTCCAAAACTTCCTAGTATGCAGCACAGCGTTAGGTTCATGGGAAAATTACTTTTGACTTATAGTCTCGTGTGTCTGTCTTGACTCTGAGCTGTGCCGATTCACCTTGTAGTCGTTTTTGCTGTCGTTAAAATTCTTCATTTCTCTAGTACGCAACCCCCTTTGACCGTCGACACCCGATTGTCCAATTACCAACAACCCACATCATGATCATCTCATCATCTTCGTGTCACCCTTTAATTGCTAACGCTATGTTTCGGTATAGTTTGCTTCCCCCAGAAAAGGTATTGTTCCTTCTTCTCTCACTCGTTTGATTGCTTTTACTTGAGTTACACCTTTGCCATTTTACAATATAAATGTCACCTTTTTGCATTCTTCTGTTTTATTTTCTATATGTCTCTAAACTAAACTTATAACTGGCAGCGATTAAAAGCAGCAGTAGAGGCAGAGCCAGCTGGTGCAGCGGCACTTCCTCTAGTAAAAAATTCAGTGTCGCAGCATTAGTAATAAATACATCAGCTGGCACTTCTTACCATTTAAATTTACCTCATTTTGACAACACACCAACGAACGTTCTGGAGTGATGACATTCTAATTTTCAGTGTGAAAACAACTTTCCACTGTGTTATCGGAAGAATGCTATATTACCACTACCATGAATAGCCCAAAGAAGCGATATTAGATTGAACAACAAATTGCCCTTTCGAGGACAAATTAAATACGAAGAGTTAATATTTTCGGGTACATGCTAGCAACGTCAGCTGCAGCGAGTACCAGTAGCAGTAATGATGGTAATAGCGTCAGCGGTAGGTGCAGCGGCACTTTCATTAGTAAAATATAGTAAAAGGGTCCTGTGCAAAGTCACGACCGCAAGTTAACGTATAACCACAGACTAACAGATATAACACTTTGAACAAATTTTCAACAATATCATCGTTCGGATGATACCAGTACTTTACGTTAGTAACACTAGCACCATCTACTGCTGTGTTCGCGTCGCTGCGTCTTGTATTTCGACATCAGCGCTAGCCTACGTGCTTGTATCAAATTGGGAACTACAAGATATGTATGAGATGGCATCACAGCGCCCCAGACGGCGTTATCGTGCGATGTCTGTCATTCGATTGGAAATTTTGAAATGATCGTTTTTTGGGACGATGGAGCTAGGTATCAATGTTACGTCTGTTAGTCTGTGGTATACACACGTAAGCCTGTTTGTTACTTAATAATGTGGTAACACTGAAAAGATTCAAAGTGGCATCTTAGGTCAAATTATAACCTTTTAAAATTCAAGATGATGACTGCAGGCTGCTGGAAAATATCCATAAATGATTGAATATAACCTTATAGCAGTATTGCCGGATTCGTGATGATAATTATAGGCTGTAAATCGCCCCAGGTTGCCACTTTGAATCTTTGTATATCAAGAGTTGGAATTAATTATAACGTCATCATGTTAGTTTCTTAGTTCAGTTTGCTAGCATGTGTCTGACTTAAACATCATTAAAAATAACTGTTAGCCTGGTTAACTGAAGGTTGTATGATATTGCTTAAGGCATACGTACTTTAAAATAATGCAATATTCAAGATTTTTAAAAACCAAGCTACAGGGAACGGTTTTGACGGAAAACGAGCGGAGTGAAATTGATGTTTGAAATGAAGGAGGGTTTTTCATTCACGAGGTTGCTCGCAGACCGAGAAATATCAATTCTGAGATGCAGAGGTTTCATTGATGAACAAGTTTATTCTTGCCGATTCCGATGTTTCTGGAGACGAGAGTATCTCGCAACTTAAAGTATGCTTATGTAAACCAGAATATGTTTAATATAAACCAGAATGAATTCCGAGGAATACTGGGTATGGTATTCTTTCACGAAAAAGTTATGAACGAAAACGTTATTTTTCAGCAATATATTGCTTTATTTCAGACCGCCGGTAACACCAAAAAAATTCTAGAGGCTCATAATTTTCCTGTAATGGCCATCGTGTTGGCCATCGTGTTGTCCAGGCTTGAATCCTTTTAAGAATGATTGGAGAATTTTGTCAGTCAGTCAACTGAAAAAAGCTATCATCCACGAGTAAGCTAAAATTACTCCCAATACACTAGAATCTCTCATTCATTCTACGCCAGAGCGGCTCCAAGAGGTTATACAGAATAAAGCTGAAACAGCACATTACTAATCTTATTTGCTTTTGAGTTTTTTCGAGAATTATTTGTTTAGAAAAGTTTTTTTTCAAAATGGTGTTATATTCGTTTCCACCTTAAAATAATGAAATGATCCAACACAAAACAATAAATAATTGTACATAGATTATGAAAATACAACAGCAAAATATTCTTGTTTAAGAACTTCATGAAAAAGCACTATATTAGAGGTGGCGTTATAGTTATTTTCACCAGTGTATAAGATATATCGTAATCTTGGCGTCTATCATTAAAAGAATTATTGTAAAGGAAAAATTTGCTTCATACTTATCACTTGCGGTCACTCTAGAATGCAACAATACAAGTATTGCAACAAGCAGCTGTATATAGCTCTACGTCAACTTTGCAGTCGTGGCTTTGCACAAAACTCTTGTGATTTTTTAAATATACACATTTTAAAATGATAAAATCTCAGTGTCGCTGATTGGGAGACTTAGGAAAGAAATCATATCAATAAATTTACGGGCCTAACACAAGTCGACAAAAAGAAAATAAAATCCTTCCAGCTTAAACTGAACATAAATGAAAGATTATAACATTTTAACCATTTCTGTGAATTTTGGTGTTGTCAGGGGAAGAAAATTGCCTGGAACGAATACTTGCATGTATTTATCAGGTAACAATGCGTTTCTCAAGCGGCTGCTTTTCTCAAACGTAATCGGTTAAATCAAAAAGCTCCACTCAAAGACACTACAGCAACTAAACAGAAATAAGAAGAAACCATGATATTGATCTGTTAAACCTTAAATATAAAGAGAGGAGGCTGCATAAAAAACGTCATGCACCGCACCACCGAGAGAATCAGCGTTTTTATGAGCTTAAATTTTTTTGCGGATCTGTAGGTTGCTAGTTGCGCAATCCGGAACAGACCCTGTACGCTGCCACATTCCGTCTCTTCACGTCGTGGAACACCTCATTATCACTTGTTACGCGTGTACCAAGGTAAATAAATTCATTAATCATCAAATATGCATACGTAACCACCGCAGCACGAATATCCTTGGACTACCATGCTCTCTACCAGCCATCTTAATACTGTTTATAAGCAAAGCTCTGGTACTACATTCCGATTCGGAACTTGGCCTTCTGTTTACTATACACAGACTTCGCAGCCAACCGTTAAGTGTACAGGACAATTGCGGGGCTAACGCTACGATCCTACTAACACTAACCGTCTCTCCAGAGTCAAGACTCGAACCTACGATGAATGGCTTGTTAGGCCAGCATCGTACCTCGAGACCAGCTGGGGAGGCTGAAGCTAATACTGTTTATGGTGAGTCTAATTCTGATAACCATAAAGACGTCTTCTCCACGGCTCTCCGATTAACACAAAACATGTGAGACTTCATGATGGTGCAATCCTCTGCACACCTGCCCAAGGCTATGTTGAACAGCAAGTGCGAGAGTCCGTTCTCTTGCTTCAGACTATCCAAAGTCACAAACGCGCTCGAAATTTTGACTGCTACCCTATTGATGTGGAACCATCAAGAATCGCACGTATCAGCTTAATCAGTTTTGTCGGGAAACCGTATTCAAGCATAATTTGTGTTTGGCTTGACTGAATCGTACGCCGCCTTGAAATCTATAGGCAGATGATGTGTCTGCAAGTTCTGTGCTCGAAACATGTTGAGAATCTGTTTCAAGGTTAACATCTAGTCCATGGTAGACCGTGCCGTTCAAAAGCAAACGCCCTTTCAACCAGTTTGGATAGTAGATTGTTTCTCCTCAGACCATTATATAGCCGTTTGTTCCCGACTTTAAAAAACTTAGCTAGTAATCCATCCTTTCCAGCTGCTTTGTGTTTCTTCGGCTGTCTGCAAGCTTTTTTCACCTTGTCCAAGGTTGGCGAATCCACAGTTTGTAATACAATAATAGTTGGAAAAAAACTATAACAGCGTTTATTCTGTTTGATTTGTTTCCAAACAATTAGCAGAGGTATAATTTTTTTAGGAAACTTAAACCATAAATTACGCTCTCTATCGTGAGGTATTGTCCACGGGAAACTACTCATAAAAATCCTACCACAACTGTATTTCACCACAGCCATAACCAGCTCTGGTTTCGGATCACAATGAATCGTTGCCACTGCTTCAATCAAGTCCCATGATTTATGATATCCATCAATTAGGTTCTGCTTCCCATAAAACATCGCCATAATGCACAGCACAGTCGGAGTATGGTTGACCGCGTTTCGTCCCGAATTGTGTATATGTGTGTGTCGTCACATAAAATGATAACAGATTGTTACAGAAAAACCACATCCAACAAGCGCGATAAAAGAGTGATTCGGGCCTCAAACCACCGTGACATCGTGGTTTGATGATAATTCTGATGCGGCAGTCATAACATTTTCCGATTGATATGTACCCGTATCATCACAGTTTGAAGTGAGCTGATGCAAAGTATAAAGCAATACAGCAAACTGGGAGCTAGTTTTAATATCGCAAACTTCTAGAATCCTCGCCAATCTCAACAATGGAAAGTTATTTTAATAAAGTGTATTACAATGTTTTTCCTTTTCGAAGAATTAATACTGTTTTCCATGATTTCACTGCAGCAGGGAAGCCTTCGCTGTGCTACACTCAAACCCCGGAGATAAGGAATGAAGAGTGAAATAAAATGCACATGAAAGCTGTTGCTGTAGAACGATGTAGCTCTAATAAATGTTAATTATTATTCTTTGTTGTTTTAAACCGGCGAATAACATAATCCCGGTAGACAATTAAATGAACTTTTATTTTAATTTTATTTACGTGCGTTTTGAATGCTGTCTGTTGAATATGAATGCAGTCGTTTGGGAAAACTTTTTCCTTGTAAGGTTTCCCAAAAGGAACCAATCTGTTCGGTTTGGCAGTCCTCCGGGGATTCATCTGCCTCGGTGAAGACAACCGAACGGATGGATGTGTAATACGAATGAAATGAAGTGTTTGAAAGCAATTTCCTATCTCCGGGCGTAAGCTGGACTAGGCTAGGACTAATGGGCGAGTATGTCGAAGGAAGTGCAGCACTTTAATAGTTGAACAATTTCTAACTTTGGTTATTCGGACAATTCGTTACGAGTTTTATGGGAACAGCTATTAGTAATAGTTTTAGTACATTCCACACAATTTGCCTTCATTTTCAGAGAAATCCATTTTAACGCTTCATAAGTTGCACTGTCTTTTTTTCTTTCATCCAAAATGTAATAATAATCAGTTTACAACAGAAGTCGCTACTCAGTACAGCTCGACAGAAACACTTAGAAATCGCTTGTGGCTGGTGGAGGGGGGAAAAGGTTTCGCTCAGCAAGATCCCATAAAGTGTAACTTTTTTTTTTACGACAGGAGTGTGAAATGTGCTGTTGACAGCGTCAACCCGAATGACGGAAGCGAACGTGTGAAAAACAAGAATCAGGTGCAAAGTGGATCAGGTTCAAGGTTGCCCACCTTAATTTCCGCTGATTCGAGTTTCCCGCGTCGTGTGATTTTTACGGTAGGCAGCTAGTAGTAGAGAGCATTAAATGTTGTGTTATAAGCAAGTGGCAAGCTCAAAAACTGAGTTCGCCGGCAGAAAGCACTAAGAGGCGCGCTTGTTCGCGTCGTTTCCGCCGATGGAGAAAGATGAACGGGACAGGATGAGAAAACACGTTTGAATGGGGACGTTAATATTCAACACATGTGCTGAGTTTATTTCTATTTTGGGCTTGAGGGGTGGGGAAGAAACGGGTGGCAAAATTAATACCGCCTGTCAGATTGGTCGTACATGTTGCTAGTGCTTTCACTGGCAATAAAACGATTCGACTGAACATTAGGATTTTGTTTGCTCAGGTTGCTTTGTAACGGCGTCCTGGTTAAGGTGGCGAGAAAAGTTTCTTGAACCAACCTCGACATCTTCCTGTATTTTACTGCTTAGGGTTTTGTGATCGACAATAAAACTTGCTTGAATCCGTTCCGTTTCGATCAAAAATCGAAACCGAATCTGGTCTGGGAAAAAAAGTGGTGAAATATTAGGAAACGTTTAACAAGTGAACCAATAAACAATCTTTGAATGGGTATTAGAAATTGACGGAATATATTAACACGAACTCCAAACGATTAACGAGAATAATCTCTGATCAGTTTTTTAAGTTTTCTAATTTGGGAATTTTGCATATCAGAGTATTTCAAAGCATTTGAGAATTTTAGATATGAAAGCTCTGGGAAAATTGGTGATTTATTTTTATTTTGGATTCTGGAAATCATTTTTGAGTTGATTTATTGAATTCGATTACCCTTCGCGTCAATAATATTTACGTCAATATGAATATTAACATATGTTGCATATGCTCTTCTCGACCGTTCATTCGTTCAGTGATTGACAACACGTAACAGACAACGGCCAGGTCCTACCGAATCAATACTCTTCACAGTAAAATTTTAATTTCTGAAGTTGTTCTACCGCGTCGCTGATACATCAACGATGCAAACGAGGACCTTAGCGACGGGTAATTTAATCAATTTTATCGCATCTGTCAGCAAATTTGCTGCATGTTAAGTACCACCCATTAAAGCGCTTTTCCGGCTCGGTTGCAGTGCCAGGAAAGGAACCACGATGCAGTTCCGATGCACGCCGCCGCGCTGACGAAAGTGTTTGTCCCGAGCAGGGATGCCAACGAATTGTCCGCCCATTTATTCGTCTCTAACGTCCTATCGAAACTAGTACTGGCGACAACCCTGAACTCCCAGCTAGACCTTGCCCTCTAACACATTCACGCAAGAGCAAAGTGTACCTCTTTGATGTTCGTTGGCACATTGCCATGCCAAATATGCGACTTTTTGCCGGCTGAGTACCAAAGCGACTGAGCGACGGTACGCGCCGTCATCAGCATGAAGGTAACAGACTTTTATAACTGCGGCTTTTCCGTCCTGTTCCTTTATGGCCAAAGGAAACGTTAGCTAGGCAGTATTGTGTCCCTTCTGGGTTTCGAGATTTCGTTAGCATGATAGCACCTAATTAGAATGGAGTAATTGCATGTTATTTCTGCATTATCAAGTGCTAGTAGCACTGTTCCAGCCGAGAGCAAAGACAGTTGGCACAAAACCTCTCAGATTGATAGACACATTACAATGACTCTGGTTTTAATTAACTAGCGGAAATTTAGTACCAGCAGAGCCTCTTCCAAGCCGACAGTTGAAATTGGAACCCCTCTCGTCTGGGGCGAGTATCGATTGCTGGGTGCATTTTCCATCGCAGCATGTTATTTGCTTGATGTGGTTATGCGAAGAAATTAATGCGATTTTATTGCTCCGGTTTGAGGGCGGGTGGGTGATTCCGATATCGAAGTGGAACACCGAAACCGCAGGGAGTAAATGAGACATACGTACGGTCATCGGTTAAGCCAAATAGTATACGGGTAAGGGTGGCTTCACGCAACACAAACACACGAGCACGAGACTTGAACCCGATGATGACTTTGGGATATCGATTTCCCGCAGCTCAACACACCGCACCGAAGTGGCCGGAAAACTATGCGGTCTGCCGACAAGTGCGACTTGTGTTTAACAGCATAATTCGAATGCCATTTGCTTGGTGTTCGACTGCGTTTGGGTTGTGGGATAGGAAATAAATGCAAAGAATAAACGAAAGCTGTACGGGGGAAATACAAATGTAGGCTGTAGCTTATCTGATTAATGTCGAATGGAAAAGCGTGCACTGGGAGAAAAACACAATACGCAACTGTTCGTACCCAAACTATCATAATCCTTAAGCTTACGTCGGGGCTTTTTTGTCGGCTAAAGAATGGTACGGGATAACATCATTGTTTTTTTGCATGGCATTGTAGATTGAACTAATACCAACGTATATTTCATGTTAGCATTGTATTACTCAACAAAATAGGATGTTATAAAAACGACGAATGAAGCAGTAAAGTACTTTATATTGTCAATATTAAGAATGTTGGCTATAGTAGACAAATTCAGTCAACAGCACCTAAATTTTGCTAGGGTCTACGCTCGAAACATAGTATAAAAAGATGTTGATTCAAGTAGCCTATCAAAACTACAATTTTACAAAGTTCAATTTATGAGAATACTTCCAAGACCTGTAACCTATATTGATGTGCCATGTTTACGATGATATTCAACAAAAAAATAGAGAATTGTGACTTGAAACACTACTTTCTTGGGCTGGCATATTGAAAAACGTTTTTAGTAAAATACATTCCGGTCATCACGGATCTCAAGTAACACACAAAACATGTTCGAAAATATTGTATATAATCGCAGTAGTCGTATAAGAGTGTTATATGAGCAATTGAAAACTTGTGTTATTGTATTCTTGCTCGAGATGGTTTTAATAGTATAAGTGTATGGGGTCATCCATAAATTACGTAAGGGTTTAGGGGGATAAGGGGGTATTTATCCAAAATTCTTACGAATTCTCACGAAGGGGAGTGAGGGAATTGAGAAAATCCTACTATACTAACACTACGAAATACTAACAAAACCTCAAAAAGCTAAAAAACTTAATTGAATTATTTCTCGCTGAGATCCTAACAGTCAAACCTTGAAAAAAACAGTGAAACCACCTTAACTGAATGATTATGTATTTTACTTCGTTTACTCAATGTTTGGTTTTATTTACTCTAAAATGATATTAACTGAGATGGTGAACTTTTCGTTTCTACGAATACGCACATGTGAAAAAAAATCTCACCTCACCTCAGATTTGTGGGTGGTGAGGCAGGGGTAAGGGTTGTAATGCAAAATCTTACCAAGCCTTAGCATGGGGGAGAGGGGAGATAAAAAATTTCGAAAAAGTCCTTACGTAATTTGTGGATGACGCCTATGTTATACATCTTTTAACAACTGCAGTTTGTCTGTAACTTGTGTTTATGCTGTTATCAAAGTAATACAGA
Source organism: Wyeomyia smithii (assembly GCF_029784165.1). NCBI lineage: Eukaryota > Metazoa > Arthropoda > Insecta > Diptera > Culicidae > Wyeomyia > Wyeomyia smithii. The sequence continues at coordinate 234,043,051 of NC_073695.1, read as the reverse complement.
AAACAATTTCGAAAAACCATTCGAGGAAGTTTCATCAGTAATACAACTGCATTTCTAATCACTTTGTTATGTTTTCAAAAAAAAATTATGCATGCGTCAACGATATTTTGATTAGATAGCTGTTGCAACTTAAAAATAACCTGTTTTCAACGTTTTTTTGCCATACTGGTACCCAACATGTATTTTGCAACTTTATTCTAACAAGCTCACTTGATTTCATTAGGCAATGTAAAACTTCTTATATTACCATAACATAACGTGTTCTAGCAGCCTTAAATTTTTGTGCTCTCCTGGTGATAGAGATGTCATTGCCAACTGGAATCTTTAACTGAAGGTTGTATGACAGGAGTTATCTCAACCATTTTAGAACAACGTGTGTTACTTGGGATGTAATATAAACCCGCCCAAATCTCATAGCATAAATATTACATTGAAAATTTGTGTTAACTTATTGCCCGTTCAGTAACATTTTTTGACGAAGAACAACGCCTCTCAGGAAGTTCGGCTTCATAGGGGATTTAAAACGAAAATCTAAAAACGGAAAATAGGAAAAAAGTGCAATTTCAAATGCTTATATGCCGGTTTGTTTCTTCGTTCTTGCAGCATTCGATAGGAAAATCATCTATGCATCCGCTCAAATGCAGAAAATTGTAATTTGATAATTCGAACTCTTGTACTATTGAAAATGTTCAGCCTTAATGAAGAGCAGATTTCGAACTCTGATTGGGCACGGTCGACAAAATTATATACCCAGTAAACCGGGGATGTACTATTTGAGCTATATAAGATCCTGCTTCTGCTTAAATGAATCATATTACTAGTGGATGGCAACTAGGCCGGTTCTAACTAACCGCAATAGCAGCAGCAGAGGTATTGAATTTGACGACGGTAGCTGTAGCAATAGCTGCAGTGGGTATGAGTAGCGAAAGTGGCAGCGGTTTAGCAGAAGATGTAGCGGCACTTTCCCTAGTAAAAAGCTGCCTTTGTGCGGTAGCGGCAATATCAGTAGTGCTGGGACTATCCGGATTAAAATATCCGGATATCCGACATATATCCAAAATCCGGATCAATCCAATATCCGGATAGTATCCGACAGGATATCCGGATTTTGTATCCGAACATAGATTAATGAGAATTATGTATATAATTGCTTTCGAGGGGATGGGGGATTGTGAAAGAAGCCATTTTTCGCGTTACATTTTAGTTGAACGGGCTTCAAAACATAAAAAAAATTGTGGATATCCGGATAGTAAATATCCGGATATCCGAAAATCCGAATATCCGACTGTTCGATTATTCGTATCCGGGTATCCGGTCATGCGAATAGTATTCGTTTACCCATCCGTGATTCGAGCTTCGGATAACCGGATCACGAATATATCTGGTTAAAAGTCCCAGCACTAAATATCAGTATTTAATTTATTGGCCGGCATTTCCTCCAATGAGAAGCCAACACAAAAACGTTTTGACATGCTGGCAATTCAAATCTGAGGGTCGTTAAATTTTTAGTGTTCCCTAAAAATTGTCAAGCCTTAATTATGCAAACAACTGTACTATGGAAAATGGTCAAGCCTTGTTGAAACACAGATTTTGACTCTTCTGATTGGTTGCTAATTGATTGCTATTCCTAAAAGATTACAAAGCTTTCCCGAACAGAATTATATACTTCCGGTGAACCGGGAATGTACAATTTAAGCTATATAAGATCTTACTTCTGCTTAAACCAATCATATTACTAGTGGACGGCGACTAGGACTGTGACAACCAAGCAGCAATAGGTCGCACTAGTGGTGGCAGTGGATATCAGCAGTGATAGTGGCAGCGCCACCTGCAGCGGTACTGGTAGCACCGTCGGTGGTAGGTGCGCCTCAAATTTTTCTTTCATGACTGATGAAAAAAAGCACTAAAAATATCGTAGCAACGCAAGAATCCTCGAGATCTGGTTTAAATTAAACTGTTAAACTGTCTTCCAACTTAAGAACTTTCCGACTCCCAGAAAATCAATTGAAAAAAAAAAATTGGAACAGCACCAGATCTCCACGATCCATGCATTTCTAAGATATTTGGCAAACAAATTCGGTATCAAAAATTTCATACTCTGTTTCCATCGGTTAAAAAAACTATGATCGCTTTAAGGCACGACTCCCGCAAGTACAATTGCAAAAAAAATGACCGCTCAAGTTCAAGTCTGTTACTAGATTGATTCTATTGAACAAATTCTACTGAAACCTGAGCTACTGAAATCCCGGAAAAAAAGAAACAATTTTCTTTTCCGATTTTTCTTCCTGCCCTTCTCTAGCTTTTTGATTTTTCGATTTGAAAACTTTATTGCTCCTTTTTTGTTGCCTGCTCATTTCACTGCCAAGCGGCCATCGCCGTTTCTCCCATCGGGAAACAAGGTGTCTAGTTTATTCTGGCGAAGGAATGATGGGATGGTATACTATTTCAGGATATGCAACAGATGCCTGTGCGAACGGAATTTTGTGACAATATCTTGATCTGAGAATGAGGCTACACCATCGAGATGGAATTTTGAATAGGGCTTTTTTTGAAAAGGAAAAACTTCTGATACCTACCGCTAAACAAAACTCGAAAATGGAAATTGACATAACCAACAATTCTAACTTTGCAACGTACGTTGCACGGTAAGCGGTATCGTCAAGGCTAGCAGGAAAGCACCTCAACTTTCATGTTGTTCTCCTCTATTCTTTCTCTTCAATATTCTTCCGTACTCAACTAATATTGAGAGTGAGTGCCGTGAACGCGCCAAACCATTGTTTACCTAATCCCATTTCGTAAGATAATAGTCAACGATTTAGGTAACTTGCTCTCTCTCTTCCTCATCCTGCCTACATCTACAATATTCTCAAAATTTAAATTTTTTATCATAAAAGGAGTTTTTAGCTACGCCACTAAAAAAATAAATGTTCTGCGTATAAATGGAAGACATAAAAAATTGAATGCGATTGGATTTGTTGGGCACTTGTTAGTATTGATATTAGACTGCAAAAAAAAAAAAAAAAAAACAAAATTAGCTGGGAACCACAATTTAAAGAAAAATCACAAAGGTTGTTTGCAAAGCCACAACCGAAAGGTTGACGTGGAACTATGTAACAATAATTTAATCATTCATCAAACATTTGAATCAGTGAATTCTACTCTTTACTCTTTACTTTTAGGCGTCATCCACAAATTACATAAGAACTTTTTTCGAAATTTTCGACCTCCCCCTGCCCCCATAATAAGGCTCAGTAAGATTTTGTATTATCCCTCTCCCCCACAAATCTTATGTAAAATTTCTTTTTCAGAAAAAAATCTTTTTGTAGAAGATTTTTTTCTACATATGGCGTATTCGTAAAGAATAAAAGCAACTCAACTCAACCAACTCAGTTACATCATGTTAAAGTTAATAAAACTGAAAATACGAAGTAAAGTTCATAATCATTAAGCTAAGTTAAATTCACGCTTCCTATCCTTTACTCCTATCCATTCTTTTACTCTTTTACTCTTTATTCTTTACTGTTTACTCTTTACTCTTTACTCTTTACTCTTTACTCTTAACTCTTTACTCTTTACTCTTTACTCTTTACTCTTTACTCTTTACTCTTTACTCTTTACTCTTTACTCTTTACTCTTTACTCTTTACTCTTTACTCTTTACTCTTTACTCTTTACTCTTTACTCTTTACCCTTTACCCTTTACTCTTTACTCTTTACTTTTTACTCTTTACTCTTTACTCTTTACTCTTTACTCTTTACTCTTTACTCTTTACTCTTTACTCTTTACTCTTTACTCTTTACTCTTTACGCTTTACTCTTTACTCTTTACTCTTTACTCTTTACTCTTTACTCTTTACTCTTTACTCTTTACTCTTTACTCTTTACTCTTTACTCTTTACTCTTTACTCTTTACTCTTTACTCTTTACTCTTTACTCTTTACTCTTTACTCTTTACTCTTTACTCTTTACTCTTTACTCTTTACTCTTTACTCTTTACTCTTTACTCTTTACTCTTTACGCTTTACTCTTTACTCTTTACTCTTTACTCTTTACTCTTTACTCTTTACTCTTTACGCTTTACTCTTTACTCTTTACGCTTTACTCTTTACTCTTTACTCTTTACTCTTTACTCTTTACTCTTTACTCTTTACTCTTTACTCTTTATAATGATTTGTTTGAGCAGAAGCAGGCTCTTCTATAACCCAAAGAGTGCTATTTTGAGAGATGTTGTAAGAGGCCAACTGAACAATTCCACAAAAACAACTGGGCAACTAATTTATTAGACCATTTTTGATTTAGCTGAATCTTTGCACAGACTATAGAAAATGGGGTCAAAATCGGTAAAAATTGTTCCACGTGGTATGTGGATGGCCCCCTATTGGTTTAATTTTTTGGAGCACAACTCATTTTTAAGAAGCTATTGAAAAATGCTATTTTGGGAAGGTATTGATGATTACAAATATTTTTAGAGCCAAAACAGTTTGTTTTATCGGTGTGACGGCTTCGGTAAAGTTGTAGATAACAATTTTGTCTTTTTGAAAAAAAATTACACTCTAAAAAAAATAAAAATAAGTTATCAAGAAGAGCACATTTTTGAAAAATCTGATTTTTTTTTATAAAAACCTCAAAAGATTACCTTAACAATGAAATGAAATTTCTTCATGATTTCATTGTCAAGGTAATCTTTCGAGGTTTTCATAAAAAAAATCAGATTTTTCAAAAATGGCTCTTCTTGATAACTTATTTTTAATTTTTTTTAGAGTGTAATTTTTGATTTTCAAAAAGACAAAATTGTTATCTACAACTTTACCGAAGCCGTCAGACCGATAAAACAAACCGTTTTGGTTCTAAATATATTTGTAATCATCAATACCGTCCCAAAATATAATTTTTCGATAGCTTCTCAAAAATGAGTTATGGTCCAAAAAATTGCTCTTGAAATTGAACATATTTTTCCTTTTTCCGTTTTTAAATTTTCATTTCACACCACTTTGTAGCCAAACTACCTGAGAGATGTAGTTTTACGTCAAAAAAATTAATCTAAGAATTTCTTTAAGATGTTATTATTCATATTTTGGCTTGGTAATATTGTCAGTTTATTTTCCTCAATCCATCTTTAATTTTTTTCAATATTTGTCTTTATGTCATTTTTAACATTATTGTAATCAGTGTTGTTAGTCTCGTTCGTAAGCAGCATGCCTCTACCTCATTAAGGCTCTAGTTGCTGCCACTATCACACAGTAGAGAATTCTCCATTCAAGCTATTTCTCATTCTTTCTCGCTTTCTTTCTTGCTCGCATTTACTTCCGAGATCATATGCACACACTCCCATCTACTCTCCTCGTGTGTACTCGTGTGTACCTACTCTTCAACTCGCGAGAACCACCAGCCGAAGACAATTGTTTCAAGATGCTTTGCGATGGTTGCACAGGGACAAAAATTTTGCTTCGGCTGGCTTTGGATAAGACTGCTGTAAAAAAATTTACCGAAGCAGTCCGATACCCTATACGTTGCCCCACTGTCGGCTGTCGGTGCATGAAGCAAAACCGGAAAGAAAGCATTTTCATTTTCAAGCACTCCTTCTAGTCGAGCAATTTTAGTCGAGTACTCTTACTCGCAAGCATGAACTCGCGTACTCTTTTACAGTCGCAGTGTAGCCATACAAATGAGTTTTTATGCGTCGGTACGTGCTTGTTGATACTCAGGGAAATGCATGAAGAATAAAGAGTATCTCTAAAGCGTGTGCACATGTCTTCTTCTCAAGCAGGAAGGAGGAGAAATCTTTATTTTCTCACTCGCTTTGCAAAACTGATTGTAATATACAGTAACGGACCAGCACTCATGAAATTATCACAATTTGCGATATTAAATGAGAAATAAATAAAATTTATAATATCAAACATGGGAAACTCGTCTATTATCCAAATGAAAGAGAAAAAAGTCGCTTGAGGAGTAATAGAAACGGTCTACAAAGTTACTCTTCTATCGAGTAAAAGGATCAATAAAAAAGCGACGAAAAATAAGACCGTTAGACTCTAGAGTTCATCTAGTTTTGAGTATTTTGAACTTAATTTATCTCGGGAATTCCTATACTTACAAAGTTGCGATCTTTAGCAAAGTTTAAACCAAAATTAGACCAAAATGTTTAGACATGTACACTAGATGTAGTTTTGAGCATTTTCAATTGAATTTATCCCGTGAATCCGATCACTGTTTTTTAGCAAAGCTGTTCAGAAGGTCAAGGGCTTTTATGTAATGTACAGCTTGTTCTGAAATTTAGTCACTACCCGCTGCTTGTGTACAGTAGTGTAATTTTGAGTATTTTGAACATATTTTATCTCGTGAATCTTACCACCTAGAAAACTATGGTCTTCAGAAAACTTTTTGAGAAGGCCAACCGGGCGATAACTTGAAGTCGAAATACGAAGAATTTTGTTCACACTCCGTTACGTAGCGGCAAAATTCTGCACTGTTCTTTGTCCTTTTGAAGGCCATAACTTTTTAGGAGGTCAGAATCGGAGGAAAAAATATAGTCAAAATCATGTTCATGTTCACTAGCACCACTCTGGTTGAACTCCGCGCTAAACTACCCATCATCCAGAAACAATTGATCTTCTAAACGTAATCCCGAAATAAGTTAGGGTCAAAATACGATGAATTAATGCTCACCAGCTGCACGAAGCAGTTGAACTCCGCATTAAACTTTCCGCCATCCAGAAACCCCCACCTTCAGAACAAGTTTACTGAAGTCTGTAACTTTCTGACTCCCTGATTTCTTGAATAACTTTGCTGGAGACCACAGATTTCTAGGAAGTTGGAATCGTGAAAGAAAACACGTATAAACACATCAGTGCCACATAGCCGTAGAATCTCTTACTGAACTTTTCAACATCAAGAAACTTTTGGCCTTCTGAGCAAGTTTGCTGAAGACCGCAATATTCTAAGAGGTCGGAATCGTGAGATAAGTTAGAAACAAAATACGAAGAATTTTTTGCTTAATAGCACCACAAAGCGGTTGAACTCCGCACTAAATTGTCCACCATCTAGAAACTATTGACCTTCTAAACAAGTTTGTTGAAGACCACAACTTTCTAAAGGTCGGGATTAATCGAGATAAATTGAGGTCGAAATACGATGATTTTCATGCCCACTAGCGTAACTCAGTGGTTGAACTCTGTGCTAAACTGACCACCATATAGAAACCATTAAACTTCAGAACAAGTTTGTTGAAGACCGCCACTTTCTAAGAAGTTGGAATCGTGAAATAATTTGAGGTCAAAATACGATGAACTTCATGCTCTCTAGCCATCTGAAATGGTAATAATGACGCAGTAAGGCATTTGCAGCCGAAAAATGCAAAACTTGTGAGAGTTGTGGATTTTAGTAAAGTTGTTTTGATTGTTATACAATTTGGTATGGGATTGAGCTTCTACTTGACGCTATTGTGCATGTAGTTTTTAGTATTTTAAACTAAATTTATCTCGTTAAACCTGCCACTTAGAAATTTGCAGTCTTCAGGAAAATTGTTCAGAAAGTCAACAGTGGAGGAAAATTAAGGTCAAAATACGAAGAATTGCGCTTACACTAGCGTCACGTAACTGCAAAGCTATGCTTTGGATTGTCCACAAATCGTAGGCCCTTGATCTTTAAAACAACTTTGTTGAAGACCGCAGTTTTCTAGAAGGTCGGAATCGTGAGATAAGTGAGGGAACATACGAAGGAATACGTTAATATCAGCGCAACATAACGATGGAATCCCGTGCTGACCTCTCCTACTTCCAGAAGCTTTTGACCTTCCGAACAAGTTTGCTAGAGACCGGAACTTTCTAAAAAGTTGGAATCTTGAGATATTTTAAACTTAAAATACGATGTATTTCATGCGCACCAGCGCCAAGTAGCGGTTGAACTCCGCACGTAAAGAAAAGCTTGTTTTTCTTAACAAGTTTGGTGAAGTCGAAAACACGAGACTATCTACTCCAGTTGCTGCAATTTTCACCACTAGGTGTCGCGCATTCATTATTCAAAGTGAATTATTAATAGGCCTAATTGAAGATTTCAATAAGCTGTTGTATTGCTGTTTGACCCGTCGATGCTTTTATTTATGTTATATTTATTATTTTGGTAAATTTGGTCATTTCAAGTTGTGGGTTCGAGTCCCACCTGCTGAACTATATTTTTTCGCAGTTTCTACAATTATATTTTCTATCTTCATTACTACATTTACTCCTTGAACCAAAAATTTTTTTGCCATTTTTGTAGTTTTGTCACTTCCATTATTTATGAAATTATTGTCATTTTTATAATGTAACATGATGTCATTTTTATATTTTCCAACAGTTTTTTCATTGTCATTTTCGACATTTGTTAATTTTTTTTATGTTTGTTAAATTATGTAATTACTGTATTATTTGTTATATTTATGATTGTTGTAATTTCTTACACTTGAGTCATTTTGGCCATTATTGTCAGTTTTGTCACTATTCGTTAAAAGAGTTACGAAGTTACGCAAAACGATCAAACGCTTTGTTCTATGCTGTCACTTGACCCCATTTTGGGACAGATTTTTTTTTTATTATATGACAGCATAGTGAAAAACAATGTTTTTTTTTACCTAACTGGCTACCATAAATTTCAAAGCCGATAAAATCACAGCCTAATGGTACATCAAATAAGAACACAATTTACGGCAGTTTGTGACTCCAACGTGCAATAAAACAAAGTTTCCAATATCTTCCAATGCAGTTATAATTTATTGATCTGTAAATCCATCACTGTAATAATAAACCAGAGTAGCAGCAGGAAACCTAACCCAGTTCGCTAGCACTGACACATGAAACGATGTCGGTAGTTTGGTTGATTGAATTTAGTGCGGGCTCTTTGGATATTTGTCTGCATGTGTGTGTGTGCACCCGCTGCAAATCATAAGCCTAGTCTGTGCACTGTGCGATAACATTCAACTCGTACTTCACCCCTCTCGGCAACAATCTCCAGCAGGATGAGTGCCGCTTACGCTACAGCAAACCGCACCCCAACACTAAAGCTGCAACGATGGAGCTTCATTAAATTGAGTCCTACTCTCTGTTAGTCGCCACCACGAAGGAACTTCCTACGGTTCGCTGCGGACAACCGGCAAAATTGCGGGACCAAGAAGCGTATCGCTTTGGGTTATTTACTCAACCAGTGCACGGTGCTGGCGCATGGTAGTTAAGTGCCATAATTTATTTTTTTAAACAAATTCTTCATTTTAGGCGCATCCTTTCTTTGCCCTAAATTCTATTACCTGCATACTGCATCTTCCTGTCCGAGAACAACAGGCTGGCTTTTCTTGTGCCAGTTTCACATGTAGAAGCTGCTGAAAATACAATTACTTGCGGCATTCCGGCCGTTCCGTAGCGGATCCAAACGGGGGCCGAGGTCTGCAGTTATGCGCGCAATGATTCTACTATGATGCAGAGGGAGGAAAAAAAGCAACCCTTCACGGTGCGGCAGTCAACGCCCCGAACAACAAACGCTACGCGCCGACGACCGGAAATGGAAAGCTGAGCATAGAGTCGCGTTGAAAGCAAAGGCGCTTTTAATCATGCAATTCCTGTCTGTGCCTGTCTGTTTGGTTGCCGGAGAAGTAGGGTGCCCAACAAGAGGTTGCCATTGATTTTTGAAAAATAAATCGTCTTAGTGGGGAACTTTTAATCCTCCGTTGTTATTTTAATCTGACTGATGGGAGCAAGTCAACAATGGCTGGCTTCCAGTGTCTCCAGTTAAGTGACACCTGAATAGTCCTAGATCATGCAAGTGGTCACTGCCGTAGGGAGCAAGTATGGCAGAAACTAGGTTATATCGCATTATGATAGGCGAAATACGCGGAGTTTTCCGCAAAACGCGTCGGAACCGTTTTTACCTTGAGCGGAAAGCGTTATAGTTGCTGCTTGTTAAGCGTTGCATTCTGTGACGTGACGAAAGCGGATAGTGGAAAACCAGGACGATGACACGGATTCAGCAGCAAGTCTGCAGAAGTGATTTTAATGAGCCGTTTCCATCCATTATGTTTCACTGCGCGCAATCCCGGGTGCGTTGCGCTTCGAACCACAACCAACCGGATTGATGTGGGGTTTCTGATTTCTAAAGTAGATAAAGTCGACGTTCTCTTTGAACAGTAAAAACACACAACATGTTTCATTGAATCGTGAGAGGTGTACAAACTTTATTCAAGAATTGTTTCGACATTGTTTGCCTAGCTTTAAAGCAGCGTGTTACCGAGTATTTAATCGATGGTGCCCTAATCTGAGCCAAAACCTTTCGGATAAAATGCCAGTTGGCAGATTTGCAATTAGCTTAAAAAGCAACTCAAATCTGATTGCGAATGTTTATCGTTCGTGAACCTTTTTCCACCTCCGCAGAGTGGACTTCGGGTAAACTGACCTTTCCACCCATTGAAGCGGGAAGCTTGGTCAGCTTAATGCAGATTAGCATGCTTTGCTCCAGTCCCGTTCAGAACCGCTGGAAGCTGAAAGGAAACCGACCGTCTTGGGTTATGCTAAGATTACAGGTATTATTTTCTTTTGGTTTAACTCCAACGATAATCTGCATTTTTTACGGCTGGTCCCTAACTTTTAACACCGAAATCAAATTGAATTCGACATGAGCTACATTTTGTATGCGAATTCTTTCAATATTGTTTTCGTTAGGTTCAAATTTATTATAAGTTGAAACACTTCTATCTCAAGTTTCTAGGAGATAACAGTCTTTCAATATTCCATTTGAAAATGGAGCTGAAGATAAGAAATTTAAAATTATTTCAATTAGGGTAAATATAAACAGTTCAGGAAGAGTTTTTTTGAGTATAAATGTAATTAATCTGAAAGCATAAAAAATGTAAAATCTAGATTCTAAGATTTAGAATATCTCCTAAATTTTTCAGAATCTTTTGCAATCAAGCTTTACCTCTCAACCTTTAATTGGAATATTTCCAACATTTCCTGGCATCTTTTGCCCTCGATGTAATTGTATATGTAACTAGGCCAACGAAGTCATCAAACGCTCCAGTTTAAATAAAACAATTCCTCGACATTAAACCATTACCAAGAAAAGAAAAAACGGAAAATTCCCAACCCGTGTTCCGTTGTCGAATAGACGAAAAATTTCCTCCCGCATGAGTAGTTATTTAATTAGCGCATACAATAAAAATCGCCGTCAATCTTTTCCCGATTCAATTTACCGCAACCATTCATCCCCGATCCATCATTGTAGGACCAACACCTCCTCTCCTGCTCTCCTGAAAGCTCACAGCGCGCTGTCCTGCATTTTCGATGAGCCTGAGCGATGTCATGTGCTTTTTATTTATCGTATTAAACATTTAATTTGATTTCTCGGTTCTGTCCTGTCTGCTCCGCCAACGCCACTGACGTGCCTCCGTAAAATTAACCGATGATGTTCACCGGTTTTGGCCATTTCCCGTGCCTGCTCCTTTCGGCAGAGCAGTGATGATGGACGACGGGTGGCGTGGTCATTGGCAATTACGGTTTCAGTAGGTTTGGCCTGCCGAAAGCCCCAGCTGTGAACAGGCAATACCACCCACATTTAGCCGTCCTACCTAAATTCGGCATTCAGAATCAACGCAACATCAACACATTGGCTGGTGGCTTCGACCAAGTTTATTTAGTTGTGCTTTTTTGGGGTAGCAAATCACCTGGAAAATCCGTTTTATCTTTTAGCTTACAACAAGCTTTTATCATGCAGCACGCGTTTGGGACAGGTTTCTAACTTAGTGATTATTATAGTGCTATTGGGAAATCATTTTGTGAACCGAAAACAGGAAAAGTTTGCTGTAATCACAAACGCCTTCATCCTTCAGCGGTCATCTAACAGTTCGGAACGGGGGGGGTAAAAGTGCTAACACATGTCTATGAAGCAGGAATCAACTGATGAAAATAGTGCTGTTGTTGCGGTTCCGCCATGTCTGTTCCGGTCTGATATCACCCGGTCAGTCTAAGCTAGCAGAGGCCAGTGTAGTGTAGTGTCAAAGTGCAAGTGCTTTCGTTCCGCTTCAACAAACCTAGAGCGCCACACAGAACAGCGGAAGCATCACCTTTCGTACCTTCCTTCCACCACCACCATCACAGTGAAGGGCACAACCGGATACAGAAGCGCACATGACCCGGTGGTGGTGGTTTCGGGCATGTAACAATCCGAACTCTCACTCCAACGAGAATAGGGGCCTTCCAGCGGTGGTCAACGGGGCCGGATTCGCCGGACGGAACTGCATCAACTGTAAGCCAATTAGCGTGTTAGGGTTGATCTGTTTATGATTTTATTATCCTGATGTGTAGTACTTAATAATATCTGTTAAAGGTAACCGCCGTTCGATGCGAAGGGGGGGGGGGGGAATCCCGGAAAATAAAGTTCATAATTAAAATTGGCGTTCTGTTGCTGTTTATTCACTTGAAATGTGATTTCAAGTGCGTAATAGAACTCAGTTAATGTGATTTTCTTTGATCTTTCGTTTGATTTTACCTGCAGGGTTTGTTGGCATAACAAAAATAATAGTTTTGGTTTGCTAATCGTCTCTGATTTGCAAAACTGAGTATCTCTCAGTTGGAATATTTATCTCTTGTTATTAGTTCTATTTTATTTATGTCTTTGCTATAGCTTTATCTTTCCTTATCATTTTTGTTTGTAATGCATAAAACATAATATATTCACAACTTATTTCCGATCTGTTTAGAGTGAATGTGGCTCTGTAACTTCGTGCTTTTTTCTTACACGTTTGATTTCCTAATATTGAGTATTTGATTTTACTGTTCAGGTTGCTCATTTTCAACATTCAGAGTTTTGAATTTTTCTGCTCTTATTTTATACACACCTCACTCACTTAGGTTGGCTTTACTTTTCCTTCTTGAGTGTATAACATTTTCAAATTTATAAACACGCTTCATAATCGTTTTTAACTCGTTTTCTTTGTTTATTTTTTCTACTTTCAATCCTGTGCTAGTTGATTTTTTTTGAGTTGTCACACTTGAAACCCTTTAAAATATTTTTTTTAGACTTTCAACTTTTTTATTTATTTGCATATGTTCGATAACTTAAGTTGAGTAGTCTTGTAAAAAATTCAGAGGAATACAGAAATTGGAAGTTGCAACCATGGATTTTAAAATTGCGGCTGGGATCCTGGTCTTTGAGCATTATGAAGATGTCGGAAATACTCATATTTGGACATTTTGGGCTGTTTTCCGAAAGCCGAAAGTCGTCATCTTTTTGACATTCAATGGCATCTGGTGTTACTTTTCATCTTCAGGGTATACCCATATTGGACAGTATTCTTCTAGTTAGGCTATTTTCCGGAAACTAGAAGTCACCATCTAGAACCTCAAAATGGCGACTGGGGTTGATTTCTAGTCTTTGGATACTATCCGAGCTCCGAAAATACCTATTGGATTTGGCCTTGTTTCCAACTCTGATGAGTCCAAATCTGCGTTCAGAACAAGGCTTCGAATTTTTCAAAAGTTCAGTAGTTGGCGTTTTAAAATCACAATTTCGCACATTTTAGAGAACGCTTAGCTAATTTTTCAATCGATTGCAGCAAGAATGAAGGAATTCCGATAGAAACTAACTTAGTTAATAGCATTTAAAATTGGACAATTTTCGTGACGCTCGCGATGTTTTCGGTATTTTAATTTGCACCCTTATCCCAGAATGTTGCCGCTAAACGTAATTCTACGTCAAAAAAAGACAATTACTAAAATTAAAATTGGACTTTTTCTGGAAACTTTTTCCCAGTGTTAATTTGTTCTTTGGCATTAATGTTTACGATTTTCCTCTTCTGACATTCTGCTCTGTTGTTCTTTCGTACTTGTTTGTTGTTCCTTTTTCGTTTGTTCTTCTTCTCGTCTATTTCACTTTGGATTTTAGGTACATCTTATTGTGTTTAGCAGTTGACGTTTGTTTTGGTTAGGTTCTATTCTTGTCACTGTTTTTTTTTTAATATAATTTTTCTTTTAATCCACTAATTTTTTTTGTTTCGGATTCGTTTCTTAAATTTTATATCATCTGAGTCTCTTTAGATCCTCATTCACTTTTGTGTTTTCCTTCACATGCTCTTCATTCTGTTTAGTTTTTCATTTTTTCTTCTACTGTTCTTATATATGTTGATATGATTTATTATTTGTTGAGATTTTCGACTAAACTATAGGGGTATTTGTTTGGACGAATCATTTCTTGTGTTATTTTGTATTTATGTTTTAGGTTTTTCTCCTCGTTTGTTTTCTTATTCTTCTGATATTCTGTTCTGTTGTTCTTCTATACTCATGCTCTTGGTTTTCTGTTCATTTTTCCTTTGTTCTTCTTTTCGTCCTTTTTCATGATTGACAACGTTTATTTTGTTTTGTTCTATTGTTTATTTTCTTTTGCTGATTTATTCGGATCCAGTCTTCTTTTGTGCTATCCTTCTGATGCTCTTTTTTTAATTTTTTAATTTTTTTCTTTTTCTGCTCTTATATTTGTTCATTTTATTTATTATTTCCAGCAGTTTTCGTTTATTTTGCTATTTTTGTTTCACTATTTAGTTCTCTTTATCATATACTTTTCTCTCTACAGTTTTCGGATATCTTGATTTTCTTGCGTTTATTTGTTTTTTTTTTGTGTTTATGTTTCCGGTTTTCCTATTCACCTGTTTTTCTTTAATTCTGATACATGTCCTTGTTTTTTTCTTATTTGTTCTTCTATTACAAGCTTTTCTTTGGTTTTTGGGTTAATTTTTTTGTATTATTTATGTTTTATTTGTATTATTTTATTGTTTATTCTCTTTGATTGATTTTCAAGGGTCTGGATTTTGTTTGTTTTGGACCTTTTTTTCAATTTTAATTTTATATCATTTGCGTATCTTTCGATTTTCATGTTTCTTTGTTTTCTTGACGTTCACTTTGCTATGCTTATGCTCTTTATATTCTTTTTTTAATTTTTTCTTCTTCTATTCTTTTATGTATTTATTCTTTTTATTATTTGTTATGGTCTAAAGTTTATTTTTCCCCTTGTTTCACTGTGTTTTTTTTTCTTTTTTTTAAATATACTTTTCTCTCTGCACTTTTCAGATATTTGTTTGGACGATTCATTTCTTGCGTTAAATTGTTGTTTTGTATTTATGTTCTCGGGAATAGAAATATTGGTCTGTTTTTCTGATCTCCTGTTTTTTGACGTAGAATACGTCTTAAGGCAACAATTACAGGGACCCAATTTCAATACAGGGATCCAATTTCAAAACCGCAAACATCGAGAGCGTCACAAAAATTGTCCAATTTCAAACGTTTTAAACCCAGTCAGTTTCCAACCGATTTCTGTCATTTTTGCAGCAATCGATCGGAAAATCATTTAAGCACTCGTCCAAATGCAGAAAATTGTAATCTGATTGTTCAAACTATTGTAATATTGAAAATTGTTGAACGTTGTCGAAACGCAAATGTCGATTTTTGATTGGTTGCTTGCTGCCTTTCCCTAAATAGGACGACAGAATGGAGTACCTAGTTAGCCGGGAATGCACTCTTTATACTATATAAGAGACTGTTTCTCCTCAAGCAAATCAGTTTACTACCAGCAGGCAGCAGCAGCGGACATCAACACCGATGGCAGTAGGCGAAGTGGATCAGAAGCGGGCAACAGCGGCGGTGGTAGTGGTTAGCTGCAGTTCTTAACTCTTTCAGTTCGGCTCCCTTTCGATCTGAGTTGGACCCCACCAGCGGTAATCCGATTCAGATATCGTTGGGCAAAAACAACCCGAAACTGAAAGAGGCTCGCACCGCCAGGAGGTTTGAGGAGCCAGTTTGAATATTTGTAGCGTGTGTCCCTAATATATAAGGTGTGTGGCTTGCTTTGAAGCGTGTATGTATGTTTATGGCATGTATGCATGTCTGTAGCGCGTGTGTGCATGTCTATAGAGCGTGTGGCTAGAGTGCGTGGCTTGCTATATAGCGTGCGTGCTTGCTTTATAGCGTGCGTGGCTAGCAGTATAGCGGTTGAAATTTTCATAACTGCTAACAAATCACCTCATGTAGAATTTGATTATCACTTTGAATCATTCAAAACTAAATAAAAAATTTTGTCATGTTGAAAAAATATTCACTTGTCAATAAATGGCATGGACAAACACAATTAATCTCAAAGTTTATCTGAAGAATTAACCCCAATTCAGTGTATTCCCAAACCTATTCCAAGAAATACATTGGCATAAGACGGGCTGTCGTATTCTACGTTACCTCTACGGTCGTGTCCTATAAACAACCTCTTCAACTTTTTGCTCCTTTTTCCTTTCTTCTTCTTTTAGGCAATTTTGTTTGGTTTTTAGGTTCAACTTATTATTTTCAGCGGTTGACGTTTATTTCGTTTTATTATATTGCTCATTTTCTTTCACTGATGCTTCCGAATCTGGATTTGTTTATCTGGGCAAGTTTGTTTTTCAAGTTATATTATTTGTCCATCTATCATTCTCCATGTGTCTTTGTTCTCCTGATGTTCACTTTTAGGTTATCATTCTTATGCTTTTTATATTTATTTGTTCCTCCTTTTTTGTTGGTCCTTTTCTTCATGTTTTTTTCACTCCTTTTCTTATATTTTTTCTCTACATTTTTCGGATATTTTTTTAGACGATTCTTTTCTTGTGTTAGTTAGTGCCTTAGCATATATGTCTCCAGTTGTTCTATTCATCTGTTTTTTATATATTCTTCTGATATTCTGTTCTGTTGTTCTTGTTCTTGCATTTTTTCGTTTGCTCTTCTTTTCGTCTCTTCAAACTAATTTCATTTTTTGTCTTTCAACTACGTTTTAAGTTCAGTATAGCGAACAATGCATGTAATTTTACGAGAATGCCGAAAAATTAAAAAGATCAGAGGGTTTGACTTAGACTTAGATAAAATTATATACATTGCTCGCTTTACTATTCTTATTGTTTGTTTTTCGTTGGTTTTTTGGGTTTATGTTATAATGTTTTGCGGTTGACGATTATTTCGTTTTTTTTCTCTTAGTAACTTTCTTTCACTGATTTTTCAATATTGAGATTTTTTTCTTTAATTATATATCATTTGTGTATCTTTGGTTCTTCATGTTTCTTTGTTTTCTCGATGTTGACTTGCGTGTTTTCTTTCCTTTGCTATTCATTTTCTTTAATGTTTTATTTTTGGTTAGTTTTTATGTAATGATTTCTCTTATTTCCGGTTCGTCTATTTTTCTGTTCTGTTGTTTCCTAACTCTTGTTCATTCGTACTTCTGTTTTTGAATTTTTGCTGTTTTTTTCCTCTCTTCTTCCTTTTATATGTTTTTCTTTTTCTTTTCGATTCATCTTATTATATTATTGCTTTTTTGTTTCACAGGTTTTTTTTTCTTATAGTTTTTTCACAATACACTATTTGGATTTTTAATTTTGAACGATTCTTTCAATTGATGTATTGGCTCCTATACATCATTTGTTTTTCCTGTTTTTTTTTTGTGTTTCTTCGTTTTTCTTACCTTTTTTCTTGTATTTTATGAACCTTTGAGTTTTATTGTGCTGTTTTATTTTTTTCGGTTTTTCATTCTAGCATTATTTTTTCTTTTGTGATTATATATTTGGTTTCTGTTCTTTTCTCTGTTTGTTTCTATTTCTGTTTTTTATTGTTCACATTTTGACTTTAACTTTGTATTTATTGCTCCCTCTGATTCATTGTGCTTGTTTTTACATTGTTTTGCCCCGATTTTTTATTTGAACGATTTTTTCATGTTTTAACAACTTTGTTTGTTTTATTCATTATATGTTGCGGTTTCCTTTATATTGTTCCTTTTGTTCCACTGTGTTTTTTTCGTATATTTTTCTCTTTACATTTTTCGAATATGTATCTGGTTGGACGATTCTTTTCTTGTGTTAATTAGTTCTTTTGTATTTATGTCTAAGGTTGTTCTATTTGTCTGATATTTTGTTCTATTGATTTTCTCTACTCTTATTCTTTCAATTGTTTTTTGTTTGCTCTGCTTTTCGTCCTGCTTTACGAACCAATTCCATTTTGTTGTTGCTAGACTACGTTTTAAGTTCAGTAAAGCGAGCCATGTATGTAATTTCACGAGAATGTCGAAAATGAACGAGAACAGCTGGTGTGACTTAGACTTAGAACAAATGACTCGTTAAATTAATTACTTTGCTCGCTTTACTATTCTTTTTGTTTGTTTTTTTTTTTTTTTAGTTTTTTGGCTCATCTTGTTATGCTTGGCGGTAGAAGTTTATTATGCACTGTTCTATTTTTGATTCTCTTTCACTGACTTTTCCAGATTCAGGTTTCTTTGTTTTGGACGTTTTTTTCGTTAGTTATATATCATTTGCGTATCTTTTACTCTTCATGTTTCTTTGTTCTCTCGACGTTTACTTTTGTGTTTTTTTTTCGTATGCTCTTAATTTTAATTTGTTTTTAATTTTTTAGAATTTTATATTTTGTTAGTTTTTATGTAATTGTTTCCCTTTTGTTTTTGGTTTTTTCTATTCATGTGACATTCTAACTCTGTTGTTCTTTCAGGATTTGTTCATTTGTGGTTCTTTGTATTTCTGCTGATTCGCTGATATTTTCTCTTATGTTTTTTCCACAATATTATCATCCGAATAAATAATTTTGAACGATTCTTTTCTTTTATTTTATGGCACCCGTGTATTTTCCATTCTTTATGTTATTTATTTCCTTGGTTTATTTTGACCTCTACGCTGGTAGTTTCTTAGCTTGTAGTTTTTATTTTGCTGTGGTTTATTTGCTTTATTTCTTAATGTAGAGTTTACTTTTCTTTTTTTATTTTATTTATTTACAGCTCCTGTCATTGTTTTTCTTCATTTCTCCTTCTGTTCTTCTGTGTTTTTTTTTCTGTTCTTATATTTTTTCTAGTTGACTTCCATTGTTTCTTCTAGGTCACTGATTTTTATATTTTTCTCCAATTTTTATCATTTGGGCATTTTTTTATTTTATTTTATAGTACTTTTATGCCTTCCATTCTGCAAGTTTCTCCGTTTTTGACGTTTTGATTAATTTTATGTATTATTTTTCTTCGGAGTTGGTTTTTCTAAACTTCTATTGCCTTATTCTTCTTGTTTGTTTTTTGTTTAGAGTTTTTTATTATTCCTTTCATCTGTTATTTTGCTCTCTCCGGATTCTATCTGATCTTTAAATTTTTGCAGGCACGAAATGGTCAGGGTAAAAAAAATTTTCACTGTGAAAATCGATTTTTTGCTGACATTGACGTGTAGCGATTTTTGTAGCACACTTTTTTCTTCTGATTTGTGCTGATTTTCTGTCACTCGCAGACAATTTAACTCACTTACTGCTCGCACCAAAATTGAGCTAAACAAGAGTAGTGAATCACTCTAGTGAAGATACATAAAAACACACTGTGGAGTGCACTGCTGAGATAAATTTGATAGAATTCGAAGCGCAAACATGTGTGACTGGCGGTTAAATTCAAATTTTTTTTTAGTTTTGAGATGCAAAGCAAATAACGCAATCTACTTTCTTACCTAGATGCTCTCCTCATTTGATGTATGCTTAAAAGACACAGAGTAGAAGCACTGTAGTGAGTTCTGTTGTGTAGTTATTGTGCGTAATGTCCATTCGTGTGAGAAAGCCCACACTGCTTTGTTATCCCTCTGGAGAAATATTTCAGATTTCACAGTGGTTTTTATTTGTGAGCTCCTCAGATATATACGATTCGCTGTTCTCTTCAAGCAAATTCGTCGCATTGCCCACCTGTGTGTTAGAAGTTGTTCTCGCAGTGGAAGATATTCTACTATACGCTAGCGATTCTCTGAAGAGAAATGACAAGCCTGTTTGCTCCTACGACATTTTCCTAACTGTATTTTGATATTTTTTTTCTGAAGATGAAAATTACACACGCTGTATGCTGATATTTTGGAAATTTGTTATATCATGATCTTGTGATAATATTTCTCAACAGAAATAGAATTAAATAGAATTAAACCAAATAAACTTCACAAACGAGGGATGCTACTCTTCGAATCGCGAATGTCCATTTCTCTTGTGTGCGAGAGCCAACGGTCGTTTTAGATTTACGACTGAAAGTCTGCTGTGATCTTCATTGTCACATATGACTACTTTCCTCGTGTCTTCAGTTTGTCAGGTTTGCTATTTTTCGTGTTCAGGATATGAATTTTAATTCTCAACATTTTTTTTTATTTTTTTTTTTTTTTTAAACAAAATATTGTATTTTTTTGTTCAGTTTATACGTGTTTTTCCTTTCTTCTGTTTTCCTGCTTAATTTCCTAGTAGCAATTTTCCGTTTCCGCATTCCTAAGATTTGCGCATTTATTTCATTAAATTGAATGTCTGGCATTTTTCTGTTTATATCATGTTCACGCTTTCATACTGAATTTGAGATTTTCGGGTCTCAGAAAAATCTTTGCTTCTCTTATTCTTCGTGTTTGTTTTGATTTCTTGATTTTCGATCTTTATTCACTGTTTCTTTTCTTTTTTTGTTTTAATGGCTTTATTATTCTATTGGACTTTGTTTGGTTTTGTCCTGTTTTGTCCTGTTTTTTTTTTTTTTTTTTTTTTAATAGTTTGCTGGTATGACGATTTTCTGTTTTAACCTGTTATTGCTTTAAAAGAAAACTTTTTATGATATATAAAATTTGTTCAGTTATTGTTTTCTTTATTTACTTCAACATTTTCTATGTACGAAGATATTGTAAATGTTAAACCTATTTTGGAAATGGAAAATCTTTTTTTCAAGTTAGTCGTATGAGGAAACGAGTTGGGTCACATAGTTTGCACCAATTGAAGCGAACGTTGATCCGATTACACAACTAGAAACTTTCTCTAACTCTACTAATTTGCTTGATGAATTATTCATAGTTGAAAACGTTGAAAATTCTCTATAGATTAACTTTCGGTAGCACCACTTTCCCGTTGCATCAGTCAGACTCCACCTGCAAACTGTTGCATAATCAAACATCATTCAACCAAAATGCACTCCCTTCCACCAAACCTTTGCTGTAACAGCGGCATCTCACCTTTCCAAAGTTCCGCCCAAGCCCAACTGACTGACTGACACGTTTAGTTGTGATTTGAAATATCGATTTTCTGATGGAAAATGCATGTCCCGTCATCGTGCTCCGTGGCGTCTCTCGCAAATGCATTCAACCAACCTGTCTAGGGTTGTGTGTGAGTCTGTGGCAAAAACGGTTGCCAGACAGGAATATGTGTGCGCTATCAAAAATTCATCAACTGCTCGCTTTTGTCAGGCAGGCTGGCACGGGCTGGAGGTTGGGTGGACGAAAGTTTGAGTTTACATCAGATTTGAGCAGCCGGTTGAGCAGCAGTAAGCGCGACCACCGGCTGCCACAAGGATACCTTATCCCAATGGATAACACTTTCACAGAGCGGTTCCTGGCACGATATGCGATTCTGGCATGAAGTCAGCCAGTCAGCAAGCGGGCGACAAGCCACTGACGGCTTGCCGGTTATGGTGGCGACAACTGGAACGGTGTTACTACTTATCGTTGGTTCGGTAGACTGAAAGGATTTAGTTGATACCAGTATCATGTATTTTGCAGGTTTAAATTTTTATTTAATTTTAACAGTACTGCAGTCAACATTAGCTGGACATCATAATTAAAGCTCTTCAGCGAAACGGCGTATGAACCAGTGCAAATAGATGACCACTTAAATCATCTGCTGCACGCTATCTGAATGTATCCGTTGAATTATAGCCGTATTAGAATAAAGACCATGATCCTTCTGCGGCAAGCATGTCGTTTCTTTGGTATCTCTCACAAAAGCGCCAGCAAAGTATACAAAGCTTAATTTTATCTAATCGCCGAAGTAACATACAGAGGGCTTTCTGTCCAAATGCAGCTGGCAAAGGCAGTATAACAGCTAACGCCACTTGCGCCTCGAGGACCCTCCTAGGTAAGAGGCAACAAAGTGGGCCTCATTAGTCCCGGAGGCGTGATGAAGGGTGGATCCTGTACAATCAGAGTCGTGCAAACTTTCGGGCTCACGTTAGGAGTGGCCACCGGTGTTAGGTTACTGGTTAGGGGAACATGTTTGCTATGCTCAAACAACTGCATCCGTTTGTTTGTGTCGTTCTATTGTGTTTTATCCTGACCACGTTAACATGCTATAGGTGCAAACAAAATTATACTGACAATTTGAGCCAATGCTAACGGTAACAAAAGCGATTGATCCGTTGCATTATTTGATAATAATGTTTCTGGTTGTGAACACCTCCGGAAAGTCAAACATTCACTTGCTTTGTTCTTTTCTCTTCGTCTATTTGCACAGGTGCCACCAATCATGTGTCCTCGCCGGATGGAGCAGCCTCGTCCAACGGGGGAATCCACCATGGATTACAGTCCACATCGATCCTGGCGGCGGCCCAATCGCTAGCCATGTCGCTGCAGCAGCAGACGGCAAGTCTACAGCCATCGCCGGATCCAATCACTGCCGGAATCATCAGTACCTGGCTGGATACCCATCTGCCGGTAAGTCTCCTCTCAGAAAAGCTAGTATTTTATGGTTCTTCGCAATACACACGGTGCTTATGCTTTCGCTACCAACGGACAGGAGGGAAGCTTGAAATTTTATTAGTCAGATAACAAGCGCTGCGGAACCCGATGGAGGAAGGAAATATCGTCCGGAGGGTACGAGTTTAATAACGCCTATTTTGTCCCAGCAGGAATGGAGACCTGTATACTCACAAAGTCATTGGAGTAGCTGTTCAGATAGGATCAAAGTGTGGTTCGCTTGAATGCCCCGTAACGCGCACATTATGAAATGGCTGTTTGTATCGTAGTTTGAACGTTACATTGAACAATGGAACAATAGGAGCGGATAAACTAAAGGTGCGAATCTAGAACCAATTTAGTTGCAAATCACCCGCTCCTTTGCAATCGATGGAGCTTGATAGACATAGCATCATACTTAACCTCTTTTAATCTATGCAGCTTTCAGAAGCCAGCAATTCGTGCTTAAAATCAGAACATTGTTCAAGCCCAATAGGGCACGGAAACTTGCCCAATCGATAAATACGCCCAATTAAAAGTTTACATTCTTCTAGAGTTTTTTTCTTTGCTTTCGTTTTGCATAGCATCTGTTGCTCTGCAAGCATTCCTGAACCTGAACAAAGCACAGGGAGGCGGTCGAAAGCTGGCTGAAAAATCTCGCCCAGCTGGATTCAATTCAGTTAGCAGTCTTAATTTAGCTCTGCTTGTCGTGCATAATTTATACTTCCAAAGTTCAACAGTTCTATTCAAACTCTAACGAATCATGGTTATTAGTAATTTAGTTTTAGTAGTTTCAGCACCGTAAAATGAAGCAAATTTTTACAAAAATTGTGTTCACGGTGTTAGAAGTTGAATCAATCAATCACTTTGCAATGCTGATCCATGACATTCGGAATTCATTTGAACAATCGAAACATAAAGGAATTGGAATGGTGATAGAAAATGGAAAACAAACAAAGGGTGGGTATTTATTATACAGGAGCATACATACCTAATTGAATTCAACGTGAATTGATTCAACGTGCTACAAACTCTTAGGTAGTTAGAGAAAATTGTGACGTACGTAATGCATTCCTGTTTTTTATTGAAATATTTCAATACTGTCCTTACATGAGACATTCTCGCTGAAACCAGGCCAATACGTGCACAAGGTCTTACGAATTTGATATAAATGGATATATTAGTTAGGAATAGAGAAAAAATTATGATGCCATTTTTGTTTGATTGAATTGAACACCTCGGTCACCAAGGTGTGAAATAGTTTCTAGGAAAGTGGAAATTTGAACAATTCTTGATGTTTTATTTGAGCTATACCTCTGAAATTCGTTATGGAACATACTAGAAGTAGCACTTTTCTGTAAAGGAAAATAATAGGGCTTTCATTTGGAGTGATCAGAATTCGGACGCCATTTTGAATTTGGCCGCCATCTTGGATTATATCAGAAAAATTTTTGATCTGTGACCTGCATTAGAAAGCTAAGAAAAAATGCTAAAAGATGCAAGAAAAAAAATTTAGGTGAGCATCAGTGTTGACCTACCAATTGAACGAATTTTCCGAACGAAGTTTCAAAATATTCAATGCATTCCGTGGAGTAATTACCTGTAAATTGTCACAAGCTGCTTCTTGTTTAGCGCGCAATGGCCGAATGGCTGTTAAAACTTGGCATGGCCAAAATATGTTCGCTTTAAAAAAAGACAAACATATTTCGGCCATGCCTTAAAATACTATTTTAACTTTTTCCAACTTGTTAGAGTATACAAACTGTTTCTATGATATTTTAGGAGGGAAGGGTTTCTACATATGGCTACTACGTTGATTACGCGGAATGCATTGATTATTTTAAGACTTCGTTCGGAAAAATTGGTTCAATTGGTAGGTTAACACTGATGCTCACTTAATTTTTTTCTTGCATTTTATAGAATTTTTTCTCAACTTTTCAATGCTTTTCTCGGATCGAAAATCGGTAGTTGTGAACAGAGTCAAAATCGAATTTTCCAATATAATCCAAGATGACGCCAAATTTAAGATGGCGGCCAACATTCTGATCACTCCAAATGAAAGCCCTATGATTCCCCTTTACAGAAAAGTGCTACTTGTAGTAGGTTCCATAACAAATTTCAGAGGTATAGCTCAAAGAAAACATCAAGAATTGTTAAAATTTCCGCTTTCTTAGAAACTATTTCACCCCTTGGTGTCCGGGGTGTCAACAAATTCAATCAAACAAAAATGGCATCATCATTTTTTCTCTATTCCTAATTAATATGTGCATTTATATCAAATTCGAAAGATCTTGTGAACCTAGTGGCCTGGTTTCAGCGAGAATTGCCCATACAGACCGTTCCGATAATTATAAATACACTTACGATCAACCGTCATTTCAAATAACGTGCAGTATTCCACCAAACGTTGGCTGCGTCCTGTTGTTTACATCCAAAAGAAACAGATGCTGTCATTTTTTCTAACATTTAGTGCGAAATTTTGAAAATGCGTGGCCTTTCTCCCGAGCAAAGAAAGCGAATTGTGCACAAATGGGGCACCGTGAGTGATCTTTCTATAAGAAAATTAACGAGAAGAAGGTATAAGTGTCGGAGCAGTTCAAACCGCATTGCGGAAGTATTGTGAAGAGTGCACATTTACTGATGCCCCAAGACGTGGTAGAAAACCCGGGCCTGGTGATCCCACAATGAACAAAAAGGTTAAGGAATACAAGCGGCATCCTTCAGTATCAGTACGAGATGTGGCGAGAAACCTTGGAACCTCGGCGAGTAACGTTATGCGTGCCAAGGGAAGAATGGGTCTGCAGACCCGTCGGAAGCAGAAGCAGCCAAAACGAAATCCAAAACAAGCTGAATCTTTTGAACCGAGAGCTCGGAAGCTTTATGACAAACTTCTGAACAAAAAAATGGGGTGTGTTATCATGGATGACGAAACCTACATAAAACTGGACTATAAGACTCTGCCAGGACCGCAATTTTATACATCACCGAAGGGAAAGGATGTCCCTGGACCAGTGAAAGCCATTTACACCGAAAAATTCGGCAAGAAGGTAATGGTTTGGCAGGCCATTTGCGAATGTGGGAAAATATTTCGTCCATTCATTACGAATGACACAATGAATGGTGAAATTTACGTGAAAGAGTGTTTGCAGAAAAGGTTGTTACCCATGGTTAAGCAGCATAACAATCCTCCAATCTTTTGGCCCGATCTTGCTTCCTGCCATTACTCTAAGGATGCACTAGGGTGGTATAAAACAAATAATGTCACATGTGTCCCTAAGGAGATGAATCCTCCAAACTGCCCTGAAATTCGCCCTATTGGAACTTTTTGGGCTTTGACCAAGGCAAAGCTGAGGAAATATGTCAAACCAGCGGACAATGTTGAAAAATATAAAAAAGATTGGCTTAAAGTGGTAAAAATGATCGGAGAACACACTGTGCAAAAGCTTATGAGTTGTGTTGAAAGAAAAGTTAGAGAACTCGCGTATCCTACGAAAAATAATCCCAACTTGAATTGAAACTGGAAAGAAAACACTTATTATCTATATTTCAGAATAAAATGACCCGAAAAATCCTGTATTTTTTGTTTTATTCAAGAAAGAAGATGTATTTATAATTTTCGGAACAGTCTATATAAAATGGTAAAAATATAGGTTTATAGGAATTTCGAAAGTAAAAGTAGAAGCGTTCTTTGAACAATTTTTCGTAGTGTTGCAATAGTTGGTAATAAATAAAACACTTACAAATCCCTATTTTCAACCTACATTCGAATATTTCAATCTCTCGAGAGTTTTGCGGTTTTCAGCAATAATTTTTAACTTAATTTCATACTTTGAAGAATGGAAATAATTATTCTTCTCATTTTCAAAAACAGGTTTATAATATCAGCACGAATTAAAAGATTGATATTGTTTAAAATTCAAAAATCATTGTTGACATATAAATGAAAAAGGAGCGATCCTAAATGTAAGCCTTGGGGAACATTCGCGGTGATTGGAATAGCATGTGATGTGTCTTTATTAAGTTTGACTATTCGTTGGCATTCAGTTGAATACGATGTGATCCATCTGACGAATCTCAGCCCAATTGTTGAAGCTGAAAGACAAATGGCCGACTTTGTATTTTCCAAGGCAAAAAAGCTAAGTCTTGGTGCTACATTCCGTATAGGAACTTGACCTTCTGTTTTTTATACACAGACTTCGCAGGCCAACTGTTAAATGTACAGGACAATGGCGGGGCTAGCGTTACGATCCTACTGTGGAAATTTTCTCGACTCAGCACCGGGGCACGGTGTACCATTTTACTTATGCAAAAATGTGCCAAAAACAATAGAGATAACAGATAGATGAAGAAAAAAAATAGAGATAACGAATTCTCTTAACTAGTCTAGTTGATCGAGAACACTATTAGCCCTCCAGGCTAGCGTATGATATTGTTTTTATGCCGTGATATTTTCTACATCATTACCAAAATATGTATCTCTTGGTTTCTCTCTAACATACACTCGGGATTTGATACTCGCATTGGGATCAGCACGCTACGAATTAAGAACAGCATCACGAAGCAAATACAGTCGAACTTCAAAATTAGGTTCGAAGTTGGTACTGAAACCGCTCTGAACAATATATTGGATACTTTGTCAACCTCTCAGGTTAATACTAATCATTTTGAGCGTGTCCATAAATTATGTCACACTTGAAGAGGAATAAAAATTTGGTTTTTTGAAAAAAATCGACTTTCCAAAGAGTCATTAAGTTTGAAAATTTTCTGACTCTCAGAAAGTCAATCAATAGTAGAAGGGTGGTATCCAAGAATCAACCGCATGGTAGACGTGGGACTTCGTAAATTATACTGGTAAACACAGATTTTGTCCTAGAGCTCAAACTGAAAAAAAGATAGGTTATAGCTTTTCAATAATTTCTGTAAAAAATGTAGAAATTACGAATCCGTTCTCGAAAATCAATAACACTTAAGTGAAAAAATATAACGTCCTGAAAATGACATCACATTTCGAACTTCATACACATGTCTGCCACCAGTTAACGCCAACACGAACAGAATTTTTCCCCAGTCGGACATCGGCAATATGCAACACGCAACGGTCTGGGTATCTGCTTCTATCCAACTCGAGAACAATATAATTTTCTTCCTTATAAGTCGCAACATGACACGTGTTATATTCTTGCATGTGAGAGAGCTCTATTGGTCCGAACCCACTGGATACCAACATTCTTAGGTGAAAAAAGAACGAACTGTGAGAACTTGAAATAAAGACGGAGCTAGTTAGAAGATAGCTTTAAAATAAATATTAGGAAAACGAGCTCTTAATTGGATAACCAGTTGATTTTTATTCAAATTTTTCTCTGGATTGCAATTAGAATGATATGCCATTTAATATATCAAAAGTTAAGGAAAACTGAGACATTAGTATTTAAGATCTGTTTAGTAGTAGTAACGTTACAAGTGTTCAAAGCGGAATAAGCAAGTATAATTTAATACTATACCATCCTATTCTCAGCTATTAAAACGAGCTGGTGATTGGTTGAATGCTACAAAACTAAACCAAAACGATTGATTTTAAACTTAACTTTTCATCAATTTACCATTCAAAAGATATCAATTATTATACCACAAGTTTGGGGCAACCTTCATCATTCAATCACGACATAGGAGCTAAATCGCGTCAAATGATTTTTGATTTGAATGAAACATTGCACACGTATTTGGCTTAACAAACTGAGTGTATTCCACAGATGGAGCATTTTTTTAGACTCGAGAGATGTTTTCTAAATGGGTGATTGCATTCAGGTTTTATTTAAAGCATTGCTGCACAGAAACCGTTGGTTGTATAGAAAAACTTGTCTGAGATTGAGATTTTTCTCCCTGTCCTTTTCAGTTTTTTTTAAATTCTTGGATTTGTCCCTGTCACCAGTTACCAAGAAAGGGAAACTTCATCGCTGCTTTTTTTTGTTGTAGTCGTTTATTTCACTACCATGCGGCCATGGCAGTTTTTTATGGGAATCGACATTAGCACTTTATTCCGGTGAAATGATACGGGGAAAAAATACTATTTCAGACTCTGCAACGTCTGTCTGACTGTGACTTTTGCGACTATACCTGGTTTTATAAAAGATACGGCACGTCTGTGGTGGATTTTTTGGGGGACTTTTCTCGAGAAGACGAGATTTTTGAGTCATACCACTAAATGAAATCCGAAAAGTCGATTTCAATTGCCACCCTACTATTTATAGCATGCGATAAACAACAGTTCTAAAGTTATTCTCAAATTGACCATTGAATTCACTTAACCCTCTAGTGCCAAATGCCGTCTTTTGGCGGGCTTCAGTCAAACCCTTTAAAAAGCTTTAATCAATACTTAAAAAGTGTTTATAATGATTCCGAATGTTTTACCGAAGCCTATCTAAAATATAACCTGGGCACTAGAGGGTAAAAAGCTTGTGCGTTGCACGGAAAGCGGTATCATTAAACGTAGCAGGAAAACACTGCATCTTTCACATTGTTCTCTCCTATTCTCTCTCTTCAATAATCTCTTGCCCTCATATCCCTACTACAACGCTACTCATGTTGAGAGTGAGTTTTTATAATCCCATTTTGCTGAATGATAGTCATTGATTTATGTTACACTCTATCAACATGCCTCTCTCTTCAGTATTCTTAAACTTCACATTTTTATGATATGCTGCTATGATACTATGTTTCAAAGCATTCGCAGGCTTGAATTCCGTCTTCAATAGAATTTGTATACACCAGGAACCCCCAAAACAAATTGGAAATTTCGAACCTTTTAAGAGGGTTCGAACTGAAGAACTTCTCTTAGGGTATTCTAGATGAACAACTTGTTGAAGACGAACTAGCCTAGGAGGCTAAAAAAAGCTTAATTAAATAAACTACTCGAAATTGTTCATAAATCAGGTTATCTCACACTTCTAGTCGGATTCCATTTTCAAAATAAACTGTCCGTAGACGAAATACAATAAAACTCAGTTTTTAAAGACACTTAATATGTTTATGCTTCAATACGAGGTACAATTCAATATGAGATACATTTTAGATTTTCGTAAATTCATGAATGGGTATTCATGACCGTAATATATCATGATCGGAACAATTTGGACTATTTTTATGCCTTTATAGAAATAATATATTCGGCTAGTTTACAGGAACATAATTTATAGTCAATCCTACGTGTATACATTCAAATATATCATTTTATCTGATCATAGAAGTTGTATCATGATCGGAACAGAGTAAATCATGATTGGAACAAAATATGTGTGTATTTCAGATTCGTTTGAATTCAAGTATTTATGGGTAGACAATTTTATTGTCTGAAACTATTCCTAACATTCCAAAATGGGCACTTTCACGAAACCATCTGAAGAAAACTTTTTCATGAATTGTGCCTACTTAAATCCATCATTATATCAAGCACAGGCAAAGTGAACGGTGAAGTCTCAGAAGTAAGTTGTTCTAATCATGACACAAAACAAGCCTTCATATTGCATCAGTACAAACATGCTCTATTTAACAGCAGATCGTAGCGTCTATAATGTCGAGTTCGTGTTTGCTGTGTAGCTACACTAGAACCACACTTTAACTGTTCGTTTTTGGTTTTCGAGCAAGTGGAATTCTATACCACGTATTTTTTTTTATTTCACAATATCTAGTCGACTGCACAACCATTCTTACAAACGAAAGGCAATCACAACTTGTTGCGTTCCGACGTACCCACTTCTCCCCACCCTTGTCAATGTGCAATGATATCACCGATACGACAAAGAACGATGGAAAATAGGCGAAGGCACGACCCAATAGGCAAGAAACGAGCCTTGCTTGTCGAGAATTTTCCTTACGCGCGTTGTGCCGCGCGCTGCCGGATACGTAATTGAATTTGAGCTGACAGCAGAAAGGCGCGGGTGGGTGATGAGCGCAGAAGGGCGGCGTTCTTTCACGAGGATCTTCTGCTTCTCGCAATGGATGACGCTATGTAATAACCTTTACGCGTAATGTGTCCCACTGGGTGCATCCGGCGATGTTGCACTGCAGGACCGAACGCCCCGAGCGCTTCGGTTTATCGGTAAGATTACCGCATGATGCTGCTGCCTGCTGGAAAGTTTGTTACTCTATCTACCCATCTATCTATTGCTCCGGGGATGACACAAGAAAGTGCAGGCAAACTGCGACAGCTGCCGAGTTACATGTAATAATTATAGAAAGATTGATTAACCTGGCCGGGATTTGAATTTAATTTACTTCAGATTAGTTTCAAGGTGAACTGCGTTATGATTATACCTTCTTTGAAGGGAGGTAATTGAGATGGTTCGGGTTAGTCGAGCGGAAGATCACAAATGATTGACCTCTCCTGAGCTCATCCTTCCGGTGAAAAGCTATTTCCGCTTCTTTTTCTCAGAATGCTTTTTTTTCAATCGATGCTTTTAGCATTCAGCGGGAACCCAGTAAATTCACAGACATTACAAAAACCGTACCATTTTCCTTGGGGTTAAGTGCTGTCAGGTATGCAACACCTGATTGCGGCATCTGTCTCCTCTTCCGGATTACAAAGGAGCTAGTGCTTACGGTGCTGTTACCTTCAGCCACCGCCGTCAGTAGCTTTTAGTCTGTTTCTCATGTCTGGATGATAAGCACCTGGAAAGGAATCTCTTAATGGTGAGACGCGAGGCACGGGGATGTGATGCACGTCACAGTTGCGAGTGCAAGAAACGACACACACACACAGAAGAAGAAGATGATGGATGGAATTCATTTCAAGGAAGAGATCTTCCGGGTAAGTTCTCTAATTGAGCAATGTTGTTTGGAATAATAGTCGTTTCTATTGTTGCTGTTTAGTTACTGGTTTAGACATAATTTGGCGGAAGATAAAATTCGATGCATGGAGCCATAATGTGTGAGAACTTTACTATTCGTTTTGTTGAATATCAAATAATAATAAATTGTTCGTACGTTTTGTCATTCAGCGAGTGTTTTATCTGAAAAAGCTCGACTATCTGCAGCTCAGGAGTCCATATTTAAGTTCGGATTTTCCAATATAAATTATAGAACTAAACTAGAAAATGTTTTCCTGCTAGTTGAACACAAACCAAAAGTTTTGTGTTGGTGTTGTTGTGCTAGTCTACAGTTTTATCTTCCGCTTCTCAGCCAAAACAAGTCCCAATTTAATCCAGTATCACAATTACTGTTAATGTTTTAAATCTAAAACAAAAACTCACAGAAATACACACTCCATGAATAAAACCGAAAATCACAGCTTTCGTCCAAACGGAAACGCAGACACTTTTCACTCTGCGGCATCCTTTGGAGCTGAACTCTTCCCCTTTGCCGGTCGTACTTCCTGTGCGCCAAGAAAAGATCATTCTGTTGCTGTTTTTCTTTGCAACTTGAAAACTTTATCTTCCGCTGCCGAGCGTCCTCGGGCCCCAAGATGTCTCGCGGAAGATTCCTCTGGAAAGCACAAGAAAATTGTTCGTTTCCCGAGGCTGTGTTGAAAAAATGTTTGCTAGTTTGGTAGTTGACGCGTGTACCTACTACATATCTACTGTGCCTGTTTGCTCTGCTACGGGGTGGAAGCTTTAACCATGATTGAAAGGAATGTTTTCGAGATTGACGGTGCCCACGGTACTCATTGAAGCTGATTTTTATGCCTGTCTAGTCGTGATGAGTTGTGAGTTGTTTTATAGTCAGTAACTTTATCCAGCTTTACTCCTGTAGCTGTTGTGCAGCTTGACATTGCGAACTCTAGAGTATTTGTTTTCCGATACTTGGAAAGCAATCACTCCGTGATAACGGTTTCACCCAGTTTCCAATGATACGACCGAGGCGAACATATCAAAGAGAGTCTCTCAGCATCCACCTTCATCCACGTCACATGGACGTCAGTGCCTTTCGTTTCGAATCCCTGCTGTGCTGTGCTGTGTGTTGTGAAGGTAATGTGTCAATAGAATCACGGTAGCAGTTTCTACTTTGTATCATCATATACCTTGCTTGCTCGGTACACTAGGAGCCGACACGCTAACCGGTGCACTTTTAACAACAATTCTGCCACAGTCCTTTGAAGCCATACTCTGCTATGCTGTGGTAAAATGTGAACCATTCGCGCTCATGTGGTGTGTTTATAAGTACGCAATACGAGCAAACGGTTTTGCCTGCCACCCTCCACCAGGCGTTTCCATTGGATGAAACCATCCTTCTCCCTCGGAGAAGTATATTCTACCAATTTTATTTGCGCACAGAGGCTTACGGAGGACACAAATAACCATCGTTTTCGTGTTCCGAGTCGCCCCAAGTCTCGATACAGAAGCATGTAAAATTCAACAGGTCTAGTATCCAACTTTTAATAATCGTCGTCATACTTCGCAATCTGTGCGCTAGCATTTGACCCAGTTCAGCTGACGGCACACTTCCGATTGCCGAGGGAGCGTTGCTCAGGTTAACCCGGTCCCGTTGCAGTTACTACCGTTGACGCACGCCCTGTTGAGCATAGTAAAGCACAGATCCGTTACAGCTTCATCATTTGCATCACTGTTGAAGATGTGTAAGCGTTAACGTAAATTATTTCCGGGGGAAGCAAAAAAAAATGTGGATAAGCCTTGAGGTGATAATAGACCCACAACATGGTTTTGTTTTGTTCCATTAGCTTTTTTATTCTCGACTAGTGCTAATCTATACCATAGTAAACGAACTAAACTCTAATTTATTCCTCTTGAACTAGCTTTGGGATGTCTTTATCATGAACATGGTTGACAAAGTATGCCTTCCATACCGGACGGAACGTGCCGTGAAAAAGAAGACTTCTGCTGGATAACACATGTGTTCAGCTTTCTGTTGGAATCACAACCGATGATGGCTTTAAACATGCCTTCAAATCCTGCTTTAAAAAGCAAAAAAAGTCGACCGCTACCAGGAATGAATAAATACTTGGAAAGATTTTTCAGCGCCAACGCAGTGTTCTTCCTCCGCAGAAAGCCCAAACTTTTGTCTGCGATGTTAAAGGTCAGGGTGAAATTAGCATGAAACCACCGTAAACCGTGAAATTTCACAATAGGATGTTGCGTGGGAAAAAAGTTACTTCCACTGATTTATATTCAGTTTAGCAACCGTTTTCAGTAGAAATAAATTAACTGGTCCTAACAGGTCGTTATCGGTTCAATCGAGTGCGGGAATTGCAATCAAACTGCAACGGTAAGCAATTTTGATTAGTACATACCGCCCATTCTCCCAAATTGCTTGCTACAATCATTCGAACATTCGGATTAGAGCTATACCAGAGCATCCGGTTCCATTCACGATCCTAATGCTCCGACAATTTCATCAGAACGATGCTGTTTGACACATTGTTAAACTTATGGTTGTAACGATGCTGCTGCTCGACCGAACGGACCCTGTTACCCTGGTTGAGCTCACTGTGCCAACAGTCCCCGCACCCTCCCGGATTGGCAGCACATTCGTATGCATCTCGTATTTGCAATATGTATGCACGATTATGGGCCTCTCTCTCTTTGCACTCCGTCCTCGCATCAGTCCGGCCTAGTTTTATGGTACGACTGGCTTCCGGGAGGATGGATCGACGGTATGCTCTCCAGCCGATATCGATCTCAATCGAAGTTGCCATGTTCCCAGTGGCACGTGAAAATCATTCATGTGTAGGTACAGTGGCAACAGCAGCAGCGACTGGGAAGAAGGATAATTTGTGTAATAGCGTGTATTGGATCAACGTGTTCTCGAGTCTGGAAAGACTCAACATATGATGAACGACTATTGTGTTTGTTGTAGCATTCTGAGTATAAAAATATGCTGGATACTGAAAACTAGGTTTTGGAGGTGATTCAATAAATTATTAACATAGTTTACACTACAATAGTTTTTTTCAATATCGTTTTAACTATTTTCATATTTGTCTGTGCCGCTACCGTACCGGTTTTTTAATGTAAAAACAGGTTAATGCGCTATTAGATAGGATACATTTTTAGATTTAGTCTGGGTTCTGGTTCTGGATCGAGTTCTAGATCTAGGTATGACTCGAGATCAGAATTTGAATTTATTTCTGGCGGTGGAGATGCTTAAAGATCAAATAATGAATCTAGTTTCTGATTCCATTTCTAGTTCTTGCTTCCGTTCAGTTTCAGATTCTGATTGTTTGTTCAGGTTTCGGGTTTTGTGCAGACTTCAATTCTAATTCTGGTTCAAGATTTGGATCTGGATTTTAATCCAGAGTTGCGTTTCTTGATCTGGAGCTCAACTTTGATATGGAATGGTTTGGATCTCAAAATCTGTCTGTTTCAAAATTTCTGTCCTAAAATCAAGTCAGAATCTGCTTCTGGATGACAGTATACATCTTGACCTGGATCTAAATTTGAATCTGGATACGGATTTGGATTTGAATCTGAGCTCAGATCTGATTTTGAATCCTTCTGGCTTTAATCTTGGATGTAGGGCTGATGCTGGTCCTAAATCTAGAATGCAACCTATGTAACATGTGTAATTGACACATTCTACCGTGACGTTACAACGTTTTGACTATTCTGTTGGCATCATTTTAATTCTAACTTGTATTTTTTTCATGAAACCCTTTGATATTATTACAGATTCGGAAAGTAGACAAAATTTCCTATAAGAATGATGTATAAGATATTTGTTTACTTTGTTTATATTACCTTGGGGATTAAAAATGTAGCGTGACGTTACAACGCGCGAGAAATTGAGGTGTCGGCACTTTTCTTACAAAAGTCAAAAACTCTGCTCTGTTTGGAATTTTATAACAATTTTTTCTTCCACGATTTGATAACAAATAATAATCGAACATTTTGCCATCTTTAGAGTGCCTATAACTGGTAACATATATATTTGAGAAGCTTTTATATTTCGTGACGTTACAACGTTCATTTTTCAGCAAGGGGTATTCTCACTCCGTTGTAACGTCACGAAAATATGAATCAGTTGATATCCATTATTTATCACAGATTTCTTAAACATTTTCATATGAAACAGTTCAATATCTGATTTTATATATTTCTACTTCTACTTTATGCACTTGGTTTGTGGGGTTATCCATAAACTACGTAACAAATTTACTTTGTCGTTTAATGTTTGGGCATGCAGAACCAAACTTAAACTTGGAGATTTTCAGTGAAGGAATGTGAGTTATGATCAAATCAATTCTTTTCATAAGTGCCATATGTATCATAAATATTCTCAAAAGTGTCTTATATGACATTATGTGTAGAACAGATTTAATTTATTTTATTGTAGTTTTTTCACAATGTCTGAGTACGTTAGCATTTATTAAGCATTTATATTAAAAACAAGCTTACAAATGTGTCCTTAATTCCAATAAATACAAGAAACCTTTCAAAAATTATAATAATAACACAAAAATGCCGCTTTTTAGCTTTTTTCGCTCCCGTAATATTTCCTTGATTTTTTAAAACTCACACTACTTATTCAAGAGAATTCGAGTGCATTTTTGCCGCTGAAGATTTTTTCATCTAGACTTGCCCCAAAAATAAATAGCTGGCTTATTTCACGATATGGTGTTGGTAGTTCGAAAATGTTCTTCTCATCGTTAAATGTGGTGATGTCACGTCTCGTAATTGCGATAACCAACACATTCGGAAGATTGGCTTGAGCGATGCGGACGAAGTATTCATTTCATTGATACGGTTACCTTGCGTCAAAAGTTTTTCTCTTAGGGAACATTCGCATGTTACGTAACGCGGAAGCTGAAAATTTTCAATCCCCCCTCACGCAATGCATTGTAATATAATATAATAGAATAATATTAGAATCTTTTAGAATGTAACGTTACTCATGGATGACCCACAGTTTAATAATTAAAAACATTAATCCATTTTACAAAATTTATTCTCTGTTATATGACATATGTAACGTGAACGATGCATCAAGTATGTTTTTGAACATAGACGAATATTATATAAGGGGAGAAAAAAAATTTCGTGACGTTACAACGCAAATTAAACCCGGTTGTAACTCAAGTTGTATTCAACCTAGCTGCGATCTTTTAGTATCAAATTAAAGGTATTTTTGAGTATAAAGAGAAAACGAAATATTACTTTGATGAAATGTAAGGAAAAACTGTACTTTTTTCGTGACGTTACAACGCTAAATTATCCCTGTTTTCATATTGGCCTAAGATCAACATATTTGAAATTTCACTTCAAAACCCTTTAGGCATCGAATAAAGCACTTATTTCACAGTCATATAACATAAAAAATGTATTATAAATACATACTCCTGATCATTTGTAACCATTTAAAAAATATGTAACCAAAAACGCTTGTTACCTTTGTTATACTAAACAAAGGTTATAAAATCGGGCGAAAAACGCAAAATAGATCCAAGATCTGGACGGCCGAATCGTATATACCATTCGACTCAGCTCGACGAACTGAGCAATGTCTGTTCGTGTGTATTTGCTGTTCTAGTATGAAATCAGCATCATTGTTATCTACTGTTCCTCACGTTCGATCATTTTGAGAAAAAATTTGAGTTGCTTCTAACTAGCATTTTAAAATTGTTTTGTGATCGAAAAATAACACTCATATATTTGGTTCTGGGTATTTGGTTCTCCCTCTGAAAACTATCTTTTAAATTTGTTCCATTCGTTATTGTAATTGGACTTACGTTGGTATACGATTTGTGATTTACTGGTCTTATAAGTATAAAGTAATAGGTAGTTAGTATAACAAAGGTTTCTGCACCACTAGGTGGATTAATTCAGGTTTTTTTGTTAATTTTACTTGAACTTTGCAATTAGTTTTCTACAGTTTCTTAAACACTAAAAATTTGACATTTACGTTTTTGGAAGGTTCAAACACTATAGAATCTAGGAAAAATATTTACATTGCTGAAATATGCATTTCCAAAATTGGTTTGTTGGTGTAGCTTCGCAGAGAATGTGTCAATTGCTCTGCTGTTGAGAGAAGATTCAAAACCATTTTAGAAGTAAACATAAAGGTACTATGAGTACTATAAACTAAATATATCTTGACAATTCAGCTAATTTTTTTACAAAAAGTTTATTTAACATGGCATAATACATAAAATGTTCAACAGAGCCAGATAATCTTATTTGTAGAGTGTCTTATAAGCTAAAGGTAAATTTTTTATCTTCGCTACCGACTACGAACTAAAACTAAAACTAGCGAGGATCATGAATTGGGACATAGGGTTGTATACCTCAGAACCTAACGAAAAAAAGTAGGGATCTGGCGTCACCAGATTCAGCATACACCCAAACTACGTGTTCAATGTCACGATACCCCAATTCACAAACACAATTATTACTGTCCGTGAGCCCAAAGTCCCAGAAGTAAGCATGTCCGATCATGATACAAAACAGGTGTTCGCATTCCAGCAATTATACCAATTTTAATGCAATTATTATACAAACAGTGTTTTTGCATGAATTTTGAATGTAGACAGCATTTATTTGAAAATATACTGCAATCTTTGCACATTGAATTCAATTATCACAATTATGAAAACAAGGCATGGAAGCAATCGTAAAGGCGAATTTTTAGGGTAATGAAACATTTTCGGACTGATCCAATCCTTAAACAAAACTCTAGACAATTTAAATTATTTTGTTTTCTACCTCTGTTGTAGCAGGATACAAAATATAGCATGGGACTGTATCAGTGTTAAGGCTTGTATGAGGTGACTCATAGATTTCGTGGCCAATTGGATAGAGGCGTCGACCATCGTTCAGCAATACCTCCGAAGTTAAAATATTTCTTAGTTGACATTACCATCACTGATGGCACTTGCAGAAGATCCTAACGTTCTTGAATCGCGGAATAGGTTATGGTCAAAATACGAAGAATTGCACTCACACTGATCTTCTGAACAACTTAGCTGAAGACCGCAAATTTCCAGGAAGTCGGAACCGTAAGATAAATAAAGGTCAAAACACAGAGAAATGCATGTATAATTCTGAATTAGACTGTTCACAAACCAACCCACCAACACCACATACCGGTAGAATTCCGTGCTAAACTGTCCATTATCCAGAAGTCTATGACCTTCGAAACAAAATTGCTGAAGTCAGTAAGTTTCTAGGAATTCGGAATTGTGAGATAAGTTAAGGTCAAAATTCAACGAATTTTGCCTACCGTAGCGGTAGCATTCCACAATAAAATGCCCACCAACCAAGTTCGCTAAATTACGCCGCATTCCAAACAAACTTTAAAGATTATCTCGCAGATCTAAAAATTTTGCTCTTATCAAAAATGCAAAATGAACCAACCAAATTTTTAAAGTGTACATCTCCATTGAATAACTTGGCTGAACGTCTGGACGTCCACTACCACCCAAACTTTCTGGAAAAATTAGACAATTCTGGAAGCTCGGCATCGAGATCTTTTTGTAAATCAAACCTTTGGACAATTCTGAATGTTATTATATTATATTATGCTTTTACTGGAATGGCGAATAGCTTAGGTTAGCTAAGTTTAATTGATTGTACATATTATTGGTTGCTACTCCGGGATTGATCCGAATCAGTACAATTGCACAGCTAGTCAGTTAAATGGAGCAGGAGGTGACCGACCGTATTAGTGTTCAAGTGAATCAGTACCTTAAGAATCGATAACGGCGCCGGCCAGGTGCTTGCAAGCAGATGGGAATAGGAAATGGATGTTAGTGTGACCTTTGCTGTTTGGAGACCGTGTTAACTGCTGCATCTCCACAAATATCACAGGGAGGAGATTTTTGTTAGTAAAGAAGGGTACGTTGGATATAATTCCTACCTGTCTCTACTTATCTGTTTCGGTTTATTCTATGTTCAGCCGGCTGACTAGCAAATCACTAGCAGAAATGATCAAAAACGTTCAGCAAATGAAGTTTTTCTACGCGGATGTCAGATTTTACGTGGTTTTTCTACGCTGATTTATTTTACGCCCCGTGTATCGCTCACATAAAAAAACTTTAGTGCATCGATGTTTCCGGTATTTTTCTTTGCACTCTTGATCCAGAATATTGCCGTAAGACGTAATTCTACGTCAAAAGTTTCATTTCGTGTTTCACAAAAATAACACCGGTTTTTTTTCCTGTATGGACTTCCTCACTGCGACCAGAATCGTAGATCTATTGTGAGATATGCCCGGGTGTCTGCTGTATCCCGCACTTCTGTTAATAGCAATTCCGCTATTGAGAAGTGGCATGCTTATTATTATTGTTAATCAGTGCTTGTGTGTAATGTGATACTCTTCCTTACACGCTTACTGTTCTACTATACCGATACTCGTTCCTCTTGCCAAATATCACCAATTATAATTCCCTGGAGAAGTTTCGTCGTGCGTCCTTCTGGCCAGTTTTATTGATGAGAGGGACTAATTTTTTGCTAAGAGGAAGTCACGCAAAGGTATTGTAGATATCAGCGTAAAGGAAGGGTAACTGGTGGGGAGCCTGAGATTAAACCCATGCTTAAAGTCCTTTTTGACATCGGATGGCCTGGTTCTACTAAGATTCGAACCCACGACCATCCGCTTGACAAAGCGGACTCTGTAACCTTGCAGCTGCGCAGCTCCCCATAACACCGGTTAGTTTGTTTAATTTGTCCTCATTGTGGGTTGTCACTATTAGCAGTGACCAAAAGCAACGGGAGATGCTTTTGGTGGAAGGTGCCATCCGCCGGTTTCTTCTTTTAGTCTGTCTGCTATGGAGAAGTGCGAAATCACCGCCTGCTGCGCAGCCGACTTGCCCCTTGCTGCTAGTCCAGTAAATCATCCACTTGCTACAGTGATCGGATAGACAATGAAAACTAAATTTCTGCATGCTAGTTTTTATGCGTGACTACTGAGACTAAAACTTCTTATAGGCGTGCCGAACTAGCAAAACGAAAATTCGTAAACTAGCGAATGGGAAACAAAGTAAAAGATTTTCGATACCTGCTCCGGCCGCGGTTGGGAAATGAACACAGAAAGAAGCAAGAGCTCAGTTATACACTTTTTCTAGCATTCGAGTGGGAAGGGGGAGGGTGTTTGCAGTTTTGTGATGAAATGTGACGAAGGGGGGTCAAGCCAAACTACGTAGCAAATATGGAGCTAAATAAAAAAATTGGGTTTTTTCTAATTGTTCTTTTTATATCACTGTTTTGTCTGTTTAGAGAGGTGTCTGACCTTGCGACGAAATGCTACGCTGGGGGAGGGGGGGAGGGGGTGTTCAAAAAACTTAAAAAAAGCTACGTCATTCATGGATGTTCCCGTAGTTGTTATCGCTGTCATCCAGGTTTTTGCGAGTGACGGAGAAATACATTAAATTCTTCGATTATGATTTAGGGCATTTTAAAACCCTTTATTATTTCTCACAATAGCGGTATGCGATTTACCGATCACACGAAATAATTCTAATTCTCTTGTTATTTTTCGCGCCGCATACACTGCAGAGTGGTCCAATAAGGCAAGAAGTGGAACTTAATTCCATAGCGCCTTTTACCTTCATCCTAGCTCTTCGGAACAATTGTTTGTATGAATCATGATGTCAATACTTTTCTTGAAGTTGAGCTGAAGAACTATAATTAGAGTACGGCGAGCATATGTTACAGTAGGTTTTCATATATCAAAAATACTAATTTTTTGTGTTAAGAGATAGAGGAATGGTTTATTCGGCAAAGATTTAGAACGTGCATAAATATGAAATTAAAATTCCTATCTTCATTGGGTACAGAGTTACAGAGTTTTTTCTATGAAAGTTACTTAAAAGTTTATTTTTTGTACTTAACTTTTGT
Organism: Wyeomyia smithii; assembly: GCF_029784165.1. Classification (NCBI taxonomy): domain Eukaryota; kingdom Metazoa; phylum Arthropoda; class Insecta; order Diptera; family Culicidae; genus Wyeomyia; species Wyeomyia smithii. The sequence goes on along the minus strand of NC_073695.1, from coordinate 234,001,763 downwards.
TAGCTTCATTTTACAAGAAAACGTCGTTCTAAAGAAGCATTTGGGCATACAAAACACACGTTTTTGTTGAAGACCACACGCCTCCAGGACTTTTCCTTTCAAAGTTTTAGCACATTTCAGCATATATTTTCGATTACTTTAACAGCGTATAGAATAAAGATTAGGTGGATTGGGACAGATGGAACTTATAGCAGTTCTGAGCACTCGAGCTAAACTTCGAAAAAAAGTATTAACATCATGATTCTACTTGCCCCTTTTTACTTTATACGTTCTTAAAGTTATCGAAAAAATAAACTAAAACATGCTATAACTTTGGAAGGAAAAGTCCTGGAGATATGTGGTCTTAAACAAAAACGTGTGTTTTGTATGCCCTAATGCTTCTTTAGAACAATGTTTCCATGTAAAATGTATCTAACAAAAGTTAAGTGCAAAAAATTAACTTTTAAGTAACTTTTACAGATAATACTCTGTAACTCTGTACCCAATGAAGATAGGAATTTCGTTTGTTCAGAAAAGATTCATTTTTTTGCACGCTCTAAATCTTTGCCGAATTAATCATTCCACTATCTCTTAACACATAAAAGTTAGTATATTTGATATATGAAAACCTACTGTAACATATGCTCGCCGTACTCTAATACTGGGGGATTGGGACAAATGGAACCTTAAGGAGTTCATATTTCTTCAGCTCAACTTCAAGAAAAAGTATTGACATCATGATTCCACTTGCCCTTTTTTAACCCATACGTGTTTGAAATTATCGAAAAAATAAGCTAAAATATGATATAACTTTGTAAGGAAAAGTCCTGGAGATATATGACCTTTGGAAAAAATATGTGTTTTGTGTGCCCTAACAATTCCTCCGAACAATACTTTCGTGTAAAATGCCAATAACAAAAGTTAAGTACAAAAAACTAACTTTTAAGTAAGTTTCATGTTATATATTTCATAACTTTGTACCAAAAAAGATAGGGTTTTCATTTGTTCAACAAAGTTTCATATTTTTGAATCTTCTACAATTTTGCTGAATAAACTATTCTTCTATCTCCTAACACAAAAGTTAATTCTTTTATTTTTAGTATAGTAAACTTTCCATACTTTTTGACAATTTGCGATTATGCGGGTCATTCATACAAACAATTGTTCCGAAGACTTTATAGAGCTAGTATGAAGGTGAAAGACGCTATGGAATAAAGTTCCACTTTTTGCCTTATTGGACCACTGTGAACTGCAAGCAGGTATACATTATACATACACTCTACCGGAACACTCACAGCTGTTGGTAGTGGCCAAATGGCTGAAAACAAACGCGACGCGACAGATCCGGACAAAATTACTAACACATCCGGACATGTTCAGCAATGCTGTGTAGTGCTGCGGTCCGCCGATTGGTCCGTCTGCTGTGGCCCGCTGCGACCAAATGAGTCGCAGCTCAGCCTTGCTGCGCTAAAATCAGCTGCTGCTCTACTGGATGCGAATTCTAGTGGGAGTCAACTGTCCTGTTGCATGCTTTCATAAGTGACAACAACAACAGCAACAACAAATTCGTTATACAATCAAATCGTTTGTATACTTTAGCGTCGGTTGTGCTGAGTAAGATGGCCTTGTTTCAGCTTTGAGTGGTCGAAACATGCGTTCAACATGACTCAACAACTCAGCATCACAAACCCAACAAAAAAGTTGGAATCCAAACTGCTGCTGTTTGAAATGACCAAGTATCATTTAATATAAGTATTTCTGGAACCGGGATGTCCAGAAACTGAAAATCAACTCCAGACGCCATTTTGAATTACAAAATGGCGACTTCCGGTTCCTAAAAAACAGCCAAAATGGCAGGATCCCACCAAATAATAATTTCTCCAAAAAGGGAATGTAGCCCAGAGGCCAGAATCGAACTTCAAACGTCATCTAGAAATTCAAGATGGAGCCTTCTGATTTCTGGAACACAGCCTGAAAGTTATATCCAATATGAGGATTCTTCCATCTCATGTGTGCAAAAAAGTACAAACGTGGCTATTTTAGATTTGATTCCCTGTTTGAGAAATTGTTATGTAAAAGTCTCAACTTTGGTGCCGATTAGACCACCCACGCTCTTTGAGACCTATCTCTTTTATTTAGTAAAAGTGCCATTTTTCGTCAAAAATTTTTATATTCTTTCAATCATGGCCACAAATACATATTGTCTAGAAATAAATTGAAACATTATTTTTGAAGAAAATAATTCAAGAAATCAATCAATATTGCCAGTTATATTGTTTTTTGTTCGAAAAATTTTATTGTGTTTTTCGGCTTTTGTTTCTGAGAAATTTGAACATGAAAAATACTAACCACTCAGAGTCTAGAGTTTAGATAAATTTTCGAAAAAATAAAATATACAAAGTTACTTGGTTTAGTAACGCTTCTGAATATGTGCTGTCAACATACGGTCGAGATAACGTAAAATCTATCTGATACAGGAAATATAAATCACATCTCATTCATTTTTCAAGCAATGCTTTAAATAAATCGCAATTGCGTGCGATATCATCGAGCACCATTTGGCAGATTTTTATCGCCCCGCGATAACGAATCTATGTCCCCTCTTGATTCCAATCTATCAGCAGATTAACGAACGCACTTGTTTGTAAGTAACATCGATCGGTGATACAGCTGGACGCGATGAAAATCTTCACCACACTTCTATCGTCCTGATGATGCACTATTATATCGCAGCTCGTTTCGGTAGCAGAATGATGCAACCGACGACAGACTTCCAGCATATTCGCGTCATCGCATTTTTGTTTGCCGCTGGCAAAAGTGGGATTTAGTAACATCAAGCATTCTCTCCGATCGTTCAAAGAAGGTTTCCCGAGTAAATGAAGCCGCGATGGAGTGACTCTATTGTGGAGTGGTGAATATCGTGGATGCATTTCGAAATGATCCGTGAAGAAATGCCCTGGAATGTCGAATGGTCGTGTGATGTAATCCTCGTTCCCTCGACTGAACCTTGGCTCTAGCCGTTTCGTCCAGTTGGAAGGAACATTATTTTAAAAGGCACACATTTGTTTTCCCTACGATAAAATTTTCTTGCTTTGTAATAGTTACAAAAACTACTTCTGAAGCTGACACGTGGTTAATGAAGACAACGATGATGGTAATGATTATTATTATGGCGAAAAACTCGTGATGTAAGTGGCTTGAACTGACATTGAGTAATAATGCACAGAACCAACGGTTTATTGTGAAAAGCTTTCCATTCAAGAAGAACGAATATAAGTTGTGGGTGAAATATTAAAAAATAGTAGTATCCACTTTAACCATTTACTGATATATATTCTGAAAGGGATAAAATTTAATATCTTCTGTCAACCTACATCACTACCGTCCCTTTTTACCAACTTAAGTGGGTATATATTAAACACGTGATCAATTATCCAACCCCAAAAGTCGTTTACTCGCACACACTCATGTGTCATAAAGACCAACCCACTATTACTGTGATGTGAAAAGTGTAACGAATAAAACTGAGTACATAACGTATATTTTATGGTTATGCTAGTCCGCACTTTAACTATTTAGGATGCACTGATTATGTATTCTGTCGGGTGAATGGCTACCTTTGGTACAGCCCCCGTCGGTCAAAAGACCGTTCGTAACCACCCTCGCTTAGGTTCAAAATAAAGTAGCGACCATGCGGTTAAGGAGAACTATTTCCGAGCGCTTTAAAGTGTGATGACGGTCATGACGACGGCGACGGCGACGGCGACGACGATGATGGTACTACTTCCTGGCCACTACGCTGCGGCTTTCCGTTATCCCTTGAAACTGTTTCAACTCGTATGCCCCACCCATCGCCGATGGTTTGTTTGTCAACCTGTTGTCGAGCGTGGTACGAACATGCAAAGTAGCTGTGATGCGATGACGGATACGCTCTCGAAGCCAACCAGACAGAGCAGCCTACCTTTATTGTGTGCGATTCAGGTTTATTGACCCTTTTTATGGCCCTGTTTAATCCCAAAGAAGATGAACGTACGGATAAGGACGAGAAAATAGTACACCCGACTGACTCATATTCACACTATCAACAGGAATGTCACCGCCCTGCCCTGTGGCCTTAAAGGGATCTATTCGACCGTTCGTTGTCCACTAGGACGGCTTGGCATCGTTATGTATTTCGCATACGGTAATCGATACTATAAGCCGGAGCGGAGCAGGCAGCCTGCGGCACTTAACGCGATGAGTCTTCTCGGAGCTTGTTGAATGATGCCTTATTGAATCCCCTATTCCAGACCTTGTACGTAGCCGGGGATTCAAGAACTTGTCCTTCTCGAACGGGCGGTCAATGTCTGGCGGGGTGCAAATGGTACCATCAAGATGTCTGGATGCTGCATCAGCCAAAATGGCTGCAGATAAGCTCATGAAGAGGCCACCAATAATAGCATTTCCCTTTTAGCACCACAACGCATCGGAGGGTTTTAGGTGTTGAAATGGGTGGCATTCAATATCACTTCGTTGTGATATAACGGAGCTAAATCGAAACGTGATTAAAATGTATGTAGAATAATCAGTGGGTGATGAATCATTGTTATTGTTGCTAGAAAAATGTGATTTTATGCTCATAATAAGATCGGGTAAGCTTTAGCTATAAAAGGGGACGTCAATATTATTATTATGATAATAATTTAGGCTGTTTTCGTTAAAGGACTATACAATAGTTACATTGCTTGATTTTGTAAATTAACTAATTATTATTTGTCAGACTTTTCTTCAAAAAAGTGAACTTTTATAGAATGATGATAAACTCTCCAATTTCAGTTTTCCAATTTTAATATATACAAAGGTGACTTTGAAATACTAACACTTTTTACCACATTTTCTTTGATTTCTAATTTTTTAATTATAATTTTGTTTCGAATATAACCTGCTCAGTTCTGATTGGTGGAAATAAAAACTCATGAGCGGCAATACAATTTGTAGTAAAACGCAGGTAAAAAAACTGCAGCGTGCTTTTAGTAATAACCCTTCCCAGTTATTGGCGAACAGACACTTGCAAAATACAAATATTAGCCTTCCGCTTAAATTCTTCCCATGTGCATTCACGAAACAAAAGTGAACCGTACCGGGCTTTATTCATATACAAACCTATTAATATTGCTCCACCGTTTTCCATTGTTTCTCGTTCAGCGAATCGACGGTTTTATTTTCCACTGCAGTTGATTCATTCCACCACCATACGGTATCTTCTGTTGCCCCTTGTTATAGATGGAGCCGGGAAAAACGGCAAGCCAAAATTTCATTTTGCATACTACGCAGTTCACCGCAGGGCAACCCCGGCTTGTTATGTTTGTCGTTTGTCTGACCCGATTGGCCCGCGGATCGTATACACACTCCCGCGACGGAGAAGTGGAAATTCTTACAGCAACTACAGCGCTGTCGGGGCCGTGGAATGTTTTTCCCACATGTGGCCCGCAGACACGGCGGGACTCACGGAGGAAATTTGCCCAGTTTGCGTTTTAAACTTTCAACACACATCTTCCATTATGTGCGGCGAGCGTCGCTCTCGATTCACCAGAACGTCTCGATTTCGGGGTCACAAAGTTCGGGTTGCGATGAAACAAAAAGATGTCTGTTTCTATTCGCAAGAGATCTCGAAAATTTATGCAATACAAGATTTCAAAGAGCTAATAAAATATTTCGTTCAACGAAAAATAAAACAAGTAATTAAATTTCGTTCCACTTAGAGAACTCTGTCGATAAATCAACTGTCAAACTGCCTCGACAGCATGCATTTTCAAATGTTGTACGTTAAATTAACAGCAAATACATTCCAACATTGCAACGCCCTGCCAATCTTGGCTTTAAACTTTAATCACATCCTCTTCCCCTACGATAATTGTCACTTTATTGGGTGGAGGCGAACGTGTGGAAAGAAGCAACACTTTCCTTTCATTGTACCTATCAACAGCCCGGTCATTGCACTCGATTGGAGCCTTTCCAACGTAGGCCTAAGATAATGGAGCGTTCTAGGCGGGCGGCTTGGCTCAGGGGTGGAAGCCTGCGAGTAGGATTTCATTTCCTGTAAATGCAAACGTCTGCGAATTTCGTGACTTTATGTCGATTTTTGCACTCTATCTCCGTGGCTCGTTGCATTCGTTCCCCCGGCAGAGCTGGTTTTATCCTTTCATTTATCGAAATTTAGTCTGGATGGGATCCGGTTTCGTCTGGTGAGGTGGCATGGAACCTGAAGCCTGGATGTTTCCTGCTTATAAAATCTACAATCTCTGAACTTCTTCTACTGTTGGTTTCCGAGTTCTGTGCCGAGTTGGGCGGTTCACGGCGAATGGCTGGTGGATGCGATGGAAAACATACCATTCGAATGGTATTTCTTGCCGTCTGGTTGCGCAAAAGTGTCTCGAAGCACCAATGCTTCTCATGAGCAGTGGCAATCGTGTATAGTATTGATTTATTTATGAGCTAAGAATCGGAACAACTCAAGGATGTCAGATGTCCGCCGGTTAGACGGAACGACGAACTGCTACTCGCAGTTACCACATTGGAGATTGGAAATGTGGAAAAATTTATCACTTGAGTTTACTTTTCACAATCTGCTGCTAACTACTTTCGCGGTCTCGTACTGTGAGAGTCGTAAATTGCAAATTGGGAAATAAAAGTGTCAATCAATTAAATGTTGGAAATGAAACTTGATCGACTAGCATCGAATAAAGTTCCATTAAATTTCGATCTTTTTTTTATAATTGCACAGTTTTCACTGTATCGCTATAAAAATATAAAAAATTTCCAAGGTGTCGAAGTGTCATTTCATTGGAAGCTGCAATTTTTGGCTTCCGGCAAAAGATATAAGTAAACCAATTTGTTCGCCAGTTCCACTGGTTGCAGCATCGCCATCGAAGCTCATAGCATAACGGATGAAAATGAATTTTCGTATTTTATTCGATTAGATTTTATGGAAGTGTACCATTAAAGAACTGCCGTTATTGCTGACTTTTCGAGCCCCTCAGCAAAAGACCTGGCAGAAGCGTACAAGGAAATGAAACTTTTCCGCTCGCCCTAAAGAAGAAGCCCCATTGCAGAATTTTACTGCTAATTGAAATCCGTTGCAGTGGAGACGCATGGTAGACTGACAGTTAGCAGTAAGTACAAGAGCTGGTCGCTAACCTGATGAAAATGAGTCGGACAGATCCCTAAATTGTAATCATAACTTTTAACAGTAATTAGCTGAGAGCCAAAATTGTGCTTTGTGCAAGCTAGAAAAAAAAAACCATAACACTCTATAAGAGAAGCAGACTTAAGCTCTCCGCCGATTCGAGTAGTACGCGCAACGGCACTCTCTCTTTGAGAGTGACAGTCGAACATTAGCTAGTTCTGAACCGAGCTTTTTCTCAGTTTGTGTTTTAATATTTCTCTCTTGCTCTCCATGTACTTTAGTGGCTTAGTCGCATAATTTCATTTTACCAGACTTTTATGCATTAGGGGTGTGCTGTTTGGTTGCATAATTTTTCTGCGGATAACTTTTTAGATCAATCTAAATATATTTCAGAAACTAAAACGCAAAGTTGAAAAGCCATACTTGATTTTGCCTTCGGTTCAATCCCGAAAGTAAATAGTTAGAATGCAAGAATGTGAAATATTCGACATTTCACGAATTTTGTGTCGTATAACCAATGTTCTTTTTTGTTTAACCAACTTTGGTTTGACTCGGCATAGCACAAATTAATATTTACGGAGCCAATGTTATCTAATGTCTTATTGTTCAAAATACCATATGAGCTGAAGGCAATTTTTCATCCTTGCTGCCGACTTTGAGCTAAAACCAAATCCAGAACTGAAATGGCTTGATATTTCTAAATGAGGGATTTAATTTGTTGAATAAATTTGCTTAATTTTTAAATCCTAAACTTTAAAGTTAAAAAAGTTCTAAAATCTCCAAAATTGGAAAATTCGTATGCATAGTTGAGCGTTTAGCATCCAGGATTCAGAGCGAGCGGCGCAAGTTTAGAAAGTAACAATATATGTCTCAAGACAAAAAAAAAGCATTAGGGTGTCCTCCAATGACTAGAGACCAAAGCTCAAAGTCTAAATTTTGCAGCAAAGCACACAGAGGTTCAGAAATGCAAAGACCTAAATCTATAGTTTATATTTTTCACTCAAAAACATAAAAATAATTTCTCAAAATAGAGAGCGCAAACTTTATAGTTTTCAAAAAATAGAGAAAAAAATATCGCAACAACGTTCCCGTTTACAATAAAAACAAAATTACTTATACAAATAATTGTTTAGATACCTGCACAACTCTATTTTAATGAAATAATTTGAATTTCATGATTCCAGTTGATCTACCGTGTCTCCACCTCTTCAAAAAAAAAAAAAAAACGTTTCGGAGAACACTCATAACTCCACTAATCTATATCTATGAATGCGAATGTCTGTCTGTCTATCTGTTTGTTATGTATAAACTCGAAGACTACTGAATTTTTCGTTTTACAAAGTTCAAGCCTTTAATTTCTATCACCATGTAAGCGTTTTTGAACTAAAAGCGTGTTGCAAAAATAGTTACGCGTCCACCAACATGTGGAATAATTATAATTTCATGACGTAAGCTATTTATAAAAATGTCAAGAGATGTTATGAACACAGATTTCGACCAATCTGTGCTTAAAACAAGATCAAATATCATCTTATATGGGTATTTTCGGAACCGAGATTTTATCTTGAGGCCGGAAATCGACCCCAGATGCTGAAAGATGGTCTTCCTGTTTTGGAAAACATCTTAAAATGGTCAAATACCAAACAACATGGGTATATCTTAAGCCATAGTGATACTCAGAGACCGAATATAGACGCCATTTTGAAATTTGTGACTTCGATTCCTGGTTTCCGAAAATGACCAAATATCACCCATCCTGATTATTTTTGGAGCAGAAAACAGATTTCAAACAGCATTTTGGAACCCAAGATAACGACATATGGTTTAAAAAAAAGCAGCCTAAAATGTCCCAAATGTTAGCCTACAGTGGCGTAGCTAGGGGTGGGGGGGAGGTGTGTATGTTTCTTTGAAATGCGTAAAAGGTTGATACCTGGTCTGCCAGTAACCGCAAGTCAGACTCATCTGTAATTTTGTCAATTTTTTCATTTTTGGCCTATCGTTGAGTGTATTTTCAGATGTACCGATAAAAAATAGTGGTTTGTTCAACAAAAGTGGAAATCAATACCAAGTCGAATTGTCCCATTATGAAAAGTAACCACAAGTCAGTCCCAGAGGAAAAATAACCGAAAGTCAGTCCCAATTAAAAAGTTTGAAATGGTGATGAATTTTTGTGCAGTAATTTCATGCTCATATGAGTTCAAGTCTATTTTTTTTCTTGGTTCGCTTCTTCATGGATCTATCCGGAAAATCTTCAGTATCGAAAAAGCTTCCATCAGAATCCAGGAAATCGTTCCAAGATATCGCCAAAGGTGATGCTCGAAGCTCTTCATCCGAATCCTCACCGGATGAGCTATCGTCCGTTCCGTACGTCATGAGATTTTCCAACATCGACCAACTGTTTTCCAACTGTTCACATGAACATACACTTCCGAACTGCGAAGGATTGACGGATTTCCACAGCAACGAATAACAACACGTCGACAAGCACTATAGCATCAACATGGCAATGTGACTGACTTGCGGTTACTTTTCTCTTCGATGTAGAATGTAACGGCAAGTCAGTCACACTTAAGGTTTTTATCAGTAAATCAATGATTTCAGCGGTTTTTACAGCGCAATAAGAGCAGGCTTTCAACTTTCTGGGAAAGTCTTTCAGTTCGAAAACTTTCTGACTCCTCGATGTCTACCAGATCTCGACGATTCATGCATTTCTAAACATTTGGCTTAAAAAATCGGTTTTGGGAGTTCCATCCTTTTTATCACCAGTCGAGAAAGTGAAGTCCTACTTTCGGATGCCAGAGACTTGTAATACATAAGTCCTCGTACGAGCGGAGAAAATGATGCCCGGAATCAAATCAATTGCTAGAATGATTTTATTAAACAAATTCCACTTACTAAACCTAATCTTCTCAAAACCCGGAGAGAAACAAGTCTTTCTCTATGATTTTTCCACTGTCATTTTCGTTTAGCTTTGCTTCTATCACCTATAGTTACTAAGAAAGCAAACTTTATCGCTACTCATTTTTGTTGCCTACTAATTTCACTACCATGAAATAATCGTTGTTTCTCTCCCTCGGGAAACAAGGTGTCTGGTATCAGCGAATTATTCCGGCAAAGGAATATTGAAAAATTTATTTGAAACGCAACAGTTAAAATTTCAAAAGTTTTCACTACGCAACAGAAGGCTGCTCTGTCTGTGGGAGTGGAGTTTAGTGACTATATTTGTTCTGGAAAGGAGGCTGCTACACGATTGAAGTGGAAAATAAAGAGGGACTTTTTCCGAGAAGTCAAAGCCTTGTTTCCGATTCGGAACTCGCAGCTAACTGTTCAGTGTACAGGAAAATTGCGGGGTTGGCGCTAGCGATCCTACTGAAACTATTAGTCTCTTCCTAGCCGAGACTCGAACTTACGACGACTGGCTTGTTAGGCCAACATCGTATCACAAGACTACCTGGGAGAAGTTGAGATTAAATACTTACTGGTAAACGAAATTCGAACAGACGATTTCTGTTTATGAATGTTGTTCTCGAATTTACTGAACTACGCAACGCACACTGTTTACAAAGTTGCAAAAACGTGATCGAAATTATTTTGACCCAAAAAACTAGATTTAAGAGCCATGTGTCTCCAGGAAAGTTGATTCATTAATTATTCTCCATTTTAAAGAAGTTGCAATTTTGTGATTAATTCACCCAATAGTGAGAAGCGGATTTTACTTCTTTTCATTTTTGCATATAAAAATTCACTTTTTTCGGCAAAGTTGTTGCACATTTTATAAGAAACAGCTTTCTTAAAGGTACCATACTTCTATATGCCTTTTTGAATGGACTTTTGTGGAGGTTTCTTAAGATGGCCACTAGAAATCATTTTTTAACATAACTTTTAGTGGTGATTTTCTACAATATTCCAATGTTCTACATTGTTGTTTACTCTCGCAAAACACACAATTTCATCCAAGAAAGTTTATTTTTAACTCTCATATTTCATCGGTTATTGACGATTTCTATTGAAACAATGCACTAATTCACAAACAGATATCTTTAAAATCTGCAAATATCTGCAGACTAAACCTTTTTTATATTTAAGTATAAGTAAAACGTCATTTTGTCCAGTTATAGGCTTTTGTCTCTCGCTGTCTCCTGTGCCAAATTTGTTAATACATAAGTGCATTATTTTAATAAAAAAAAATTAATAACTGAATAAACTTGAGGGATAAAAATAAACTTTCTTCGGTGAACTTGTGTGTTTTATTGTAGTAAACAACATTGTAGAACAATAAAATTTTTTAGAAAATCACTATAAAAAGTTATATTAAGAAATGATTTTAAGGGGTATTTTACAGAAAACTTTAAAATAGTTCACACTATACTTGTACCTGGTCATTAAATACAAGTATAGTGTCTTCGACAAAGTTTTTTCTTACGAAATGTGCTAAAACTTTACTCAGCAAAGTGGATTTTTCTATGCAAAAATGAGAAAAATAAAACTCATTTCTCACTTTTAGGTAGATTAATCACAAAATTCTAACTCCTGCAAAATGAAAATAATTAATAGAACAACTCTACTGAAGACACTGTTACTCCAAAATCATTATTTTTTGAGTTTGGAGTAATAAGTGTAAATTAGCGCATTATTCTAGTAAAAATCGTTAACACCCAAAAATAACATATCTTCAGAGATATTGTATGTTTTGTTGTAGCAAACAATTTTATAAAATAGTCGAAAATTGTAAAAAATCACTGTAAAAGTTAAATAGCAAAAAAAAAGATTTTTAATAGCAATCCATAAAAAACTCCACAAAAGTCCGTTCATATAAATAGATAGAAGTATGATGTCTTCAACAAAGTTGTTTCTTTTAACATTTGCTACAACTTTGCTGAACAAAGTGGATTTTTATATTCCAAAATGAGAAAAGTAAAACTCGTTTCTCACTGTTGAGTGGATTAATCATGGAATTGTAACTTCTATAACATGGAGAGTAATTAATGGAACAACTTTGCTGAAGACGTTACGGCTCTAAAATCATTGTTTGTAGGTCAAAATAACGTTTTTGCAGCTTTGGAAACAGTGTGCAACGGTTCATTTAAACGGCAAGCGCGTTGCACGGTAGGCGGTATCACTAAAGATAGCAAGAAAACACTTATCTCCCTCTTAGTTGTTTGTTTTTTCATATTCTCTCCCTTCAATATCCTCCTGTTACAGGGTGTTCAATATGTTCGAGTATACTTTAAAAAAATGTCAAATAAATGGAAATACAAAATATTCTTCCCTTAATCAATTTTTATTGAATCAGAGTTTATTAGGAACCTTTACGGCATAATAGCCGAAAGCACTCCACCCCCCCCCCCTCTGCTTCGTGCTGTATACGAGCTTGAGACGTTTTTCAAAATAACAAAATAATCGCACGCCACACGTACCTTGTCCCAGATCTTGGAAAAATCCTTATAAAATGGTCGGCACCCACAGCTGATCATTTAGAACATTGTGTGGCTATTGTAAGACAAAGAGTTTCTTATCAGAAGATACGAACTCCTGACTTGCGAGCCGCAAACAACTTTACTGGGACGACGCGGTTCTCTTTCATCGTGCGCAAAAACGAATTTCCTCGAGTATGGACCACTCCACCTTAAGAAGCAACAATGGCGCCAGCTAGAATTTTTGAGAAATCGAAAATTTGCAATGTTTTTCGACGCCATTACGTTTTAAAGTTAAATTTAGAAACTCGAAGAGTTTGAGTTTGTCCACATTATAGTTTTTTCTTCTCCATCTTAAAAAAAAAAAACAGATTTTAAATCGGGCAAAAACTAACCTCAAAACGGTGATTTTACGAATGCAGTTATGGCATGGTTTTTAATATATTTCACAAAGCAAAATAATATGTAGGGGTACTGGGGGTAAGCCCGGCACTGAGGGTAAGACCGTCACCCCCAGGGTTTTACTAGAAAACACTAATTAACTGTGTTTTGAAATATGTGAAGTGTTGGTATTTAATATTTTAGACATTTTAAGAAACATCAAAGCCACCGTGAAACGTCAAACGTCAAAATAATGGACAAAACACACTGGAACTTAAGCTTTTATTCATTTGAAAAGACTAAAATAAACTTTTCGTTGTTCTACAATTTATTGCCTGTATTGTTAGCAATCACAGGAATTCGATCTGAGGTGAATTGATGCGATAAATTAGTATAATACTCTTTTAAAAAAAATGTGTGCTGACGTAAGACCGTCACCCAGTGAAAGGGGTAAGTCCGACACGGTTTAAGGTTAGTTGGATGTTACTGACACATATTTCTCATCTTTTACCGATGTCTCGCTGCTAAATAAAATTTAAAAAAAAACGCACTCAAGCTCTTCTGTGATTTATAATGATTTCAAGGGTTATTAGAGGTGTCGAATGTACTGAATCAAGTCATAAGTGTTCACCGGAACTTGTTCCGGCAATCTCCCCAAAACCAACTAACCGACAACAGTCAAATTCAACAGTAACGTACAGAAATGTAAGATCTTTCATTTGGAGGTTTCCGAGTTCACATGGGTTCAGTAATTTCGAGTAAATTCATGGACAAACTTAGGTGCCGGTGTTACCCCCAAGGGGTGCCGGTTTCACCCGCACTGGTTGCTAAACGTCGTTTTTATCTTAGTTTCAAAACTTCATTATTTCTTGAAAAATAACAGTTTGAAAGTACTGAAAGTCTTTATATCTAGTTGAAAACAATCTGGGCAATGATTCTGTGAAAGAAATATAACAATATTTGCCATCAAGTCCTACTAAAGGATCATTTTTCTTAGGGGGCCGGGCTTACCCCCAGTACCCCTAGGTATGTAGAGCATTAATGGATCCGCTAATGTCAAAATGTGGTAGTCAAATTATGCATTATATTAAGGAAAAAGGTCTCAGAAATCGATTGGAAGGTATCTGATCCACGTGCAATGTAAGAAACATGTCATTTTTTATCTTGACGTGATATTAACTTACTTAAAGTCTGTTTGAAGTAATATCAAGAGATTGAAAGAGAAATATATATTTGTCTGAAATAATGACTCACTCAGAAGATACGTGGCTGTCATCATAAACTAAGAAACGCAGCAACACGAGTCGGGTATCAGCTGATTGATGATATTTTTATGTAAACAAATAATGTTTTTGTTAAAAAAACTGTACTGTTACAAAATATGGAACTTTTAAGTAAAGAAAAAATTGCATCACACATTCAAAATCAATATATTCCTCGTTTTTCTCGAATGAAAAGGTATATATCCTCTTAAAATACATATTAAAATTCAGAGTTTCCCGTTTGTCGATTCTTGCATTCACTTTATATGCTTCTTTTTATACACTTTTTCGGTCAAACTAATAAGAATAACTAAGAAACTAATGAAATAACTAAAAATAATAATTTTGGAAATAAAGTCATTTTATCGAAAAGAGTGATGCGGGCGTGAGGTGGGAGGCACTCTGGTTTTTTTTTCTTTGTTTTGACCAGTCTGCGCAAAGCTCATTGCAAGCCCACTTCGATTAAATTTTATCGCATTTGATGTTTGTTGTGCTACGTGTGGATTAATGAAAAGGCATAAAGAAGAATCATCCCGTGCCCTTCGTGTAACTTTAGAAAAGACAACAACAAAAAGATATTCGCCATGTGGCGCTATTCTTCATTTGTTCATTTGTGCCGAGCCGAAACGTAGACCGAAACACCTAGCTTGAGCCGTGTGACCTAGGAAGTAAGTGCTACGTTTTTGTCTCCGCTCCTAGTGCAATGTAACACAAATCTAAATTTTCTAAAATTTAGCGTTCGAGTGGACGAATGAAATTCATCTAGTACGACAATGTTGCGGTGTAAGTAGAAAAAATAAGGGTTATTTTGAGAAAATGCAGAGATAGTTTTCTATTAAATCAAATTGTTTTGGTCGAAATGCATGTAAATTGTAGAGTCCATGAAAAATATTCCAGTTTCTCGTATCAATGTGATCACAAAACACTCTAACGAAGTAGCATGACAATTAGATCCACACCCTATCTCATGATTTGAAGCTCAAAATTCCGACTCCAGAATGAAAACAGTAAATTCTAGAGCACAAAATTCAAGTGTAAAATATTGTGTTCTGAGTCTCAAAACAACAATTAGTAAAAGAATTTCAAGGGCTAACGGAGGATGAAATTTGGTTTAAGTTTCCACGCAAACTTTGTAAGTTTAAAGTAATTATTTGAAATGAAATTGCATGACGTTTTTGTTTTGCATTTCAGTATATTTGGAGAAAGCCATGTTATTTACTTCAGATAGGTTTATTTTTAATAACAATCTCGGATTTGCCTTACGATTCATAAGAATTTCTACAAAACCGAATTAGCTAGAAAAAATGCACACCCCTACTACAGACAACTCCGTTTCTTCTCCATAACCACTCTACTCACTCTCTGGTGCTCTCTCTCTCTCTCTAGACATCAGTGACGCGAATCGGCTATATTGACTCAAGATGATGCGCGTGCCCGCTAAGATGCGGAATGATGACGACGGCGGCCGGCGTCGCGAGAGTTCGCGCACGGATCACGCTTAAAGTTTGAACCAGATTTCAGTAGTAAAACTACCGCCGAAAACGAATCATATTTTGCGACCGCGTGCAGCTAAACTTTTGACGGTAACAAAAACGCGTTTCGCGAGTTTCCTGCTGCCTGCTTGGAAACAACAGAGAGAAGCATACCTCACTAATTTCCTCTTCTCCCCCGCCGCTTTGTGGTGAAATTACTACGTGCGCGCAATTACGAAGTAAGAACCAGGGATTCGCGCGAGTTCTTAAACCGGAAAAAGTGCAATTTGTGCAAAGCGATTGGGAAATCACGAAGCTAATTGATCGTGCAATAATGCTGGTGGCGGTTGTGACGTTCGATGTTGCCTGGTGGGATGTGAAAATCGACCGAAAACATGCGGATGGTTAGAACACACAACGTAACGCTCTGTGAAATTCGCGACTGGGTCCGGGTGGAGTATAAGTTTGTTATTGCCTCGTGGTTATTTGTTTTTTTTTTATGTCGCAAAAATCGCGGAAGCGATTGTGTATAATGGATTTTGAAAATAAAAACCAAAAGAACAGGACCGTCCATCTCTTGTCGGTTTCTGGTGGAGATAGTAAATCGTCCGAATACCGAACCAGGAAATTGATTATTCCAGAGTTTCATCCCTGCTGTCCTGGTTTGTGGATTCGGCCTGATTGCCATAGAGAATTAATCACAGCTCAGCTAAAAGTTTGACGATCGCGAGCACAGCAAAAGTTCTACTAGCAGGGATTTTTTAATTGATAGAAGTGGTATTGCAGTTACCATTGCGACACTCTAGTTCCGTGGGAAGTGGAAGTGTGCTTAGCACGGCAGTGAATCAAGGGAAAGATACTGCTTATTGGAAGGAAATTGTAACGGTATGATTAAGGGATAAACGAACCTTTCCACGGTTGGAAAGTTAATCAATTTGTAAGTTTGTAGTTTGTTATGGCTTGCCACGGAAATAGCTGAATTAGAAGCTAGATTGGAAAGGGATGATTGGTGTAATGGAATTTGATGCTTTTGAAAGTACTTTCACGGTGCGGAGTGGTTGGATAGCCAAAAAATATGAATGACGTATTACACGGGCTGTGGTGCTAAACCATCAGACGATGAATTTAATTAAATGATAATCCGGAGAAGTAATTGAAAACAACTCAGCAGCTAAATTAGAAAGCAGACTTTAGACTAGCAAAGACATTTTAGAAACATTCTAAAAGTTTCAACCTTTCCACTGAAAGATGTCTTTTAGAAATTATTCAAGCTTTTTTTATTTTTTGCTGAACCACTCTAAACCTAAATTTGTACCTGTCGTGCAAAAGCACAAAGAGCAACGAAATTCGACTGAATAAAATTTCAAAAATCAATTTATCTCGAAATGACACCGGAGTTTTCTCGTTGTACAACAGTATGTTAGCTGTTTCCTTCAATTTCCTGCCAAAGTGTGCCACAGAAAAGATGACTTTTATTATTTCCCAACACGAGTTTGCCTTTCCACTTTCCTGGAAGCTGTCTGCTGCTGCCGGAAAGCGGATAGTTCGGTTCAATACGACTAACCGACTGTGCTTTCGTACTTGAGGCACACTCCAGGAAGCTCTAAAAGCAGCCAGCCAACAATTTTGTGACAATGTCGAGGCGAGTTTGCCTCCCACGATTGTCGGTGATTCGACAGAGGATAAACTCCTCTTCTATTTTAGAAAATTAAACTGCTATTAGGAGAAGTCATTTCGTTTTTAAAAACTACGGCGAAATCAAATTAACGTGGTTTCTGTTTACAAACTCGCTAAATAATTTAATCTCGTTCAAATTGCTGTGCTATCAAATATATTCAGATGTTACCCATTCACCGTAAAGCTACTATCTCCTGCTATGTTGTGAGATGAATAAAGCTACATCAGTTATCCGCGTACTATGTTACCGTGCCTAACGAAGCGGACTATAAATTTAATTGATGGTCAAAATTAACATATAAACACAGCCGCCAGAATTCTAATGAAGCGCTCCAGCGTTTTCCTCTGAATCCGGTCGAAATACCTTTCTCACAAGTCTTTGATGGTCCAACACATCAAAAGCGTGAAACCCCTTCTCTTCAGATTCGTCGGTTGTTGGCCAGCTTCTGGTTGCTGCAGGACTAAGCCACAGAAGCGGTAATTAAATATTCATGCACTCTGCATTAATTTTCTTCCCCTCCACGGAGTTGCAGACCAATGTCCAATCCGGTTCGAGGAGTACTTCGGCATCACGCGCTCACTTCGTCGCACTGCTCCGATAACCTACTTTCAGCCACTCAGACGGGCTTCCCTTGGCCGGAAGCCGACTGTAACATAAACAAAAGAAGAAAAATTCAAACGTCTGTACGTTGTGTGATTAGGAGAACTCTGAGAATTTGTTTTATAAACAATTTGAGTTAAACGAAACTGAAATGAATACACCGGATAGAACACCAACGTTTATCTGTGATGGGTCAGATTCACTCAGCCGCATGAGTATCATTTACCGTTGCGGGCAGGATTGTCAGAATTTGCCCAGGTAAACAGATTCAATGCGTATGTCAATGAATGATAAGATAGTAGTCGAATCATCACTGCCGGGGTGAGGGATTAGACAGGGCACGTGAATAAATTTCAAGATAAGAAATGATTGCTAGGAATAGCAAAATAATGCTTTTGTTTAGACACTTGAGAGTGACTCCCAGTGCTAACAATAAAACCGCCCACCTGGTATTCTTATCGGCCGTATCAAGCTGCTGAAAAAAAGAATAAAACTGGAGCCCAGATTTGACTAAACTATTTGGCGTGTGTTCTAATAAGGGTAAAGCCACGCTGAACACGCTAAAATGAAAAAAATCTGCATTGTAAAAATAACGAGAAAAGAAACACAGGAAATGGAAAGCAAAACAAATTCTACATTCGAAGTAAACAATTATTCAATTACTTTGAGTGGAAAAATTCCGCCACTGGCCATCCAGAGGGAGGTTTTTCACACTGCATGGAGTGGAAAATGAGAGCAAATATATTCCGTGTAATTTATCTCCCAGCAGTACACTGTGTGAGTTTCCTGTGACGGGGTGGGAGGAAAGGAGGATAACCCCTGGACGGGACTTGATTTATGCTATTTGCCAGAGCTAGCGTAAAAATCAATGAACCTTTTTTTTGCTGTCTGCCTTGTGTCAGTATTTTTTGAATTGAAACGATTTCGCTCCAAGCACACATGAAAAATGTTCCGTTAGTAAGATTATTCGTTACTTAGTACCGATGTATGGCTACTGCTGTACCTGCACTCAAAACCGACACATATTTCAGATAAAAAGTCCATTGCGATTCAATATATAAACATCAATAAATCCAACAACACTTATTTTGAGTGCTGGACGATGACGAACTTTGCATAAAACTTTCCACCCAATAACAGTGTCTGGAGCGGAAAATATCAGAACCGACCGACCGTAGGGGGAAGCTTTAATTATTACAAATATTCATTGCTAATCCACAACAAAGTCGCGGCTATTTGGTATTCTCGCTTTCGCTCCACATAATACAGGCCGCATGGCGGCAGAATTCATTTCTGAATTTTTAGTACTGATTTTCTGTGTGTGTTTTTGTTTTCGTTTGTCGAAATAGCAATCCGGTTATGGTATTAAAACCAGCTCTGCCAGCCTACCGAAGTTGGTTATAGTAACTTCCTGTGATTCGGAATAATTATTAAAGTTATTTTCAACCAATTTTGATTTCGAATTCGTGTTTATTCCACATTTCCGACTGGCGCTCATATTCGGTCAAACTATCCTGTTGATATTGCAACTTTACACTACATGTCACTGTTTACCATATACTTTCAGCATCCACTTCCATTAACGCGGTATCTTTTTTTTTCTCACCTTTTGATGAATATTGTATCCGCGCGCCGTTCGCCGATCTGTCGGCACAACTCCTGCGCGTTTCATGCAACAGGAAACAATTCGCATCCTCCGCAGAATTTATGCGCCCTGCCAGACTGGTTATTTTTTTTTTTCAACACCCCAACCAACACAGCAGCGATGTTATTTACCTCAATAATAAACAGTTCACCTCGCGCCACTTGAGCACCAGCAGCGGCGGTAATAAGCCGCCAATTTGAAGGTAAACAGCATCGAACTGAACTGAGTAAAGGGTAATAAATTGACGCCGGTGACGATATCGGCTTGGGTTGCAATTTGCAGTCCATGGATAATAGTGTATCGAAAAAGACCATCTTGTGGTTGGTGGTTTTTTTTTTCATCAATCGAACTGCATCCATCCAGTACATGTCACAAAAATTATCATTTCTACGTGAAACAGATTTTGTTTCGCATGGAACAACCTCACCCAATTTTACTATATTTAAAAATATACATTAACATCTAGAAGAAAAAAAAAACAACAGAATCGGAAGCTGCTAATAAATTAGTCACGAAGAATGCAATCAATCAAGGAATTTGACATACCACTCTAAATGACTCATGAGACCAAATGAGAGGATGATTAATGTGATAACGGATCAAATGAACAAATGAATCAATATTCGATAATATTTCTTGCTCGCAGATTTCCTAATTGTTCATGCAGTATACGTTTATCAATGAAGAAATTTAATTAGACTTGGTAGAAATATTCACTGATAACAAGTTGTTCGTTATGTGGAATTCCATGTACCGTAGCGAAATTGACCATTTTTGATTTAGGCTGAATTTTTGAACAGATGTTCATATAGACTAAAGATGTCGTTTTTAGAAAAAAATATTTTAATCACGACTAAATTTTAGAAAAGGCTTGTGGGAAATAGTTTGAAGTATTTTTACAGTCAGAACGGTTTGTTTGATTGGTGTTATATCCTCAGCGAATCTAGATAGTAGTTTTGTAAAACGTTAACGTAAACGTCAAAACGTTTTTAAAAAACGATATTTTTGAGTATAAATTATTGAAAGTGGTAAAAAAATGAGAAAACTACTTTGGTTAGTGCATATTGATGGACCCCTCGGGCCCAAAATGTTTTTCTCCTTGTTGGGGACATTATATCACTGCGACCAGGACATAGATCTATTGTGGTGTATCCTCTTCTTGTATAGACAATTACTATATGTTTTAATAGTCACAATCGTGATTGAAGGCATTGTCCCAATGTGGTATTATGTAACAAATAAAATTTAAAACATACGATGATGATGATGATGGTCCCATCTCATACCCCTACATCGGTTTGAGCTGGACGATTTATCTATATGATATGTTTTTAAAAACATGCAATGTAACCAGTTGGCAAACAAATAACGGACTGGTTATTAATTTCAGACATAGTAACCCTTCAAATGAATACCACACCCAACGCAAACGGGGAACATCTTATTACTTCAGGGCAATTTTTTATTACTTATTGTGTCTTATGACTGCGCATTATACACAAAGAGTAACCAACCAAAAAGTAATAAAAATTATGACGGCCACACGCTTGTATGTGTTTCTGGAGGAGAACATACAGCCAAGCACCGCAATGCATGTGTTAGCAAGACTTTACTCGCTGCATTTGTATTGATGCAACGATCGGGTTCATTTTTGTCCCCTTCATCCACACATAATCAGAATCTCAACCGTCAACCTCAAATGTCTAATTAGAAACACTTTCGTTTCGTCCCCAGTGTTTACTTGAAATGGAAATACGTAATACTGTCTGACCAGAGTTACCGAAGTTGCGAATATTGTCTGGATAGGCACGAGTATTGTATTTTCAAACAGGTGCAAATGAGTTTCCATGAACCAATGAGTATGTGTTTTAGATATCTTGCAGGAAAGCGAATGTTTTTGTTTTTCTCTAACGCAGTTTACAGATCGTGATGTCATTTCAAGACGCATTTCAAGTCTTTGAAATCATCAACGTTCGCATACTCTTTGACGGGGACAATGCTGCTTGGCAGCTCTTGTCATATTTTTTCTCTACTCCGTATGCGAACTAATACACGCACACCGGATGAATTGGAGATTGAAGAAACTTGTAACATGTGCAACATATGCGACGGTGTGTGATTTTTTTTTTGCTTGAGATGGAAAGGGAGCAGTTTTCGACAGAAAAAAATCTTGCATGTGGTTGAAACGACCATTATTAGATAGTCGTACTCCCGTAACACGTGCTAAATATATGGCAGTATGTGTTGTTATTTGACTGGGGAAGAATTTCATTGACTTTAAAGTAATAGGTTTGTTACCCAAAAGGCAATTTTGCGCTATTGCTTCTAAAGTAATAAGGAAAAGTTTTGCGTGCAATAATTAAAAACATTGTTCGGAGAACTAGCCCATATTTAAAATTCATATTTTTATTTATTTATTATTATTTATTTGTAAAGTCATCTGACACATGTATGGTCTTAATGATAAAATAAATCTAAGTTACAAACATAATTACACTAAACATCTTAAAATAGTTGTCGTCTACAAGAGAGTCGTCGTTTAAAGGCATCAATCGAAATCCCAAAGTCGAAAAGTTCGTAGACAGCATTGAATTGTGTGGCCATAAATCGAATTGGATTAAACAGCCCATAGTTCACTCTGCTTGGCTCGAGGTACAGGAAGTCTCTTGTGCGGAGTGGTCTCTCGGGTGCGTAAAGGTTCATCTGTTGTAGTATTGCAGGGCAGTCAATTTGTCCGGAAAGGATTTTAGCAACAAAAACGGCTTGAGCAGTAGTTCGTCGCTGCTCGAGTGTTTCAAGTCCTAGTAGCTTACATCGAGCTTCATACGAGGGTAAGTCTAACGGGTTGTTCCAGGGTAGCATGCGAAGTGCGTATCGAAGAAATTTTTTCTGGACAGACTCGATTCTAGCGATCCAGTTTGCTTGTGATGGGCACCAGACTACCGAGCAAGACTCGAGGATAGAGCGCACTAGCGAACAGTAGAGCGATCGAAGGCAGTAAGGATCCAGAAACTCATTAGCTATCTTGAAAATAAATCCCAGCTGACGATTAGCCTTTGAGATCATTTCATCAAAGTGTGGACGAAATGTTAGCGCACAATCAAGTTTTACACCTAGATCACGAATGTGAGCTACCCGTTGCAATGTATGATTAAGTATGGTGTAATCGAATAAGACTGGATTCAGCTTGCGGTGAAATGTTATTACGTTGCACTTCTGAACACTTAGTGTCAACAGATTCTTCGTGCACCATGCCTCAAATTCGTTGATCAAACGTTGTAGTTCCAGACAGTCGGAAAAGGCATTGATTACCGCGAATATTTTTACATCATCTGCGTAAAATAGGCGACACCCAGGTGGCAGTAAAGAGGAGACTTCGTTAATGAACAGAGTGAAAAGCAGGGGACCTAAATTGCTTCCTTGTGGGACGCCAGAAAGATTCGTGAAATATTCTGACTCTTCCGAACCAATTTTCACGCAGAGATCTCGGTCCGTCAGGTATGATTTAATCCATTTTACGAGATCACCAGAAACCCCAAGTTTCTCTATCCTACTCAGTAGAATTCCGTGGTTGACTCGATCGAAAGCAGCTTTCAGGTCTGTGTAAACAGCGTCTACTTGTTCCCCGTCACCCAGACGGCTCAAACATAAAGAGACAAATTGAGTCAAATTCGTTGCTACAGATCTTTTGGGAAAGAAGCCGTGCTGATCCACGGAAATGTATTGAGAGCTACAAGCAAACAACGCTTCATGGACGATGATTTCAAACACCTTCGAACAAGCACAAAGTGACGTGACTCCGCGATAGTTTTCGATATTTCGTTTGTCTCCTTTTTTGTGTACTGGAAACATTATCGATTTCTTCCACATCGTTGGAAATGTTTTCTGCTGAAGGGAAAGATTCAGTATAATAACTAGAGGTCGAATAAGCGCTGCCATGCATTTTTTGAGAACGCAAGAGGGAATCCCGTCAGGTCCAGCAGAACACGAATATTTCAGTTTTTTTTATAGCTTTTTCAACTAGATGATCGGTCACGTGGAAGATATTCAACTGAAGGAGATCACGTGGAGTGTTTTCGATAGCAGCGTTTATCTGTGCGTCTGAAGCAATGACCGAATTAAACGTATCCTTGAAATGCGCAGCAAAAAGTTCGCATTTTTCGCGCGATGTGCTGGCCTCTTCGTCTTTTAAGAACATGCATACTGGTAAACCTTCCTCTTTTTTCTTAGAAGTCACAAATGACCAGAACAGTTTCGGGTTTTTACAAAGGCTTGCTTGCTTGTGCAAGGTATATCGTCGGTACAAGAAACGATTGTAGGAGCGGTAATTATTACTAGCCAAGCTGAACTGCTGTTTAGAGAGTGGGCAGCGTAGTCTACTGTAAGCACGTAAAGCAGAAGATCTCAGACGTTTCAAACGTCGCAAATGTGCATTGCCCCAAGGTGGCTCTCGAGGAGGTTGGCGGACAGGTACCGAGTCTTATATCAGTTGTTTCAAAATATGTGTGAAGTGATTGACCGCATCGTCAACATTTTCGAACAACTCTAAGCGACGCCAATCGACACGCATAAGTGCCGCACTGAGGGACGCGAAATCAGCTCTACCAAAATCCAGGTTATTTTCGTCCAGAGTTTAAACGAACTCAATGGGTGCGGAGGGCTGAACAGTAATTTCGATTGCGGGGTGGTCAGCGTCAAGTGAAGTCAATGGCTCAGCAGCTTCCCGAACGCAGCAAACCGGGAACGTACATTCATTCCAAAACTAAGTCAAGTAGGCGAGAATTTCTGTTTGTAACATGATTGATCTGCACGAAGCCCTGCTCACTAAAACCATCCAGGAGAGATGCACAAGCAACAGATATACGAGACTTCAAACTGTCAACTGTTGGTGGCGCATTCATCGGGAAGCTCCAAACTAAACCTGATTGATTATAATCACCAAATAACAATACCAGATCACATAGACTAAGGTTGGAGGTAATTGCTTCTACTGAACGTATGTGGTCCCTGATGCAAATTTGGTCACCTCTGCGGTTGGGAGGCAGATAAATGACGCCAACACTCAGTGATTGATGCGGTAGCTTCACTCTGATCCAAATCTGCTCGAGCGTGTTACAGATAGGAATAGGGTCGATATATGCACTCAATCTTGCTGACACAGCAATAAGTACGCCGCCGCCACGTGATTTGTTGCTGTTTTGTGAACTCCGGTCACAACGAAATACTGAAAAATTCCCGCCAAACAATTGCGCTGAGTAGATTTTCTCATCTAGCCATGTTTCAGTCAGTACGATGATGTCGAATTCGGATTCAGCCACACCGATGAACACTTCGTCGATTTTAGTGCGTAATCCACGAACGTTTTGGTAATAAATCGATATACCATCCTTCATCGTACCACGTGCAGATGGCGCAGATGGTGGAAGAGTAACGCAACTGGAAGATGAAGCCTCCTCAGAGAGTAAATCAATGTCAACGGTAGAATACTTGCCGGAGCTGGCATCCTGGAAGATCCCACCACTCATTCCGACCGCAGGATCGGGACGGCTATGTTGATCGCTGGCTGCAAGAGGCTCGACTGGGTCGGACGAATGGGGGACTTCCGTAAAGCTTTGCACATTGCGTCCCGATGTTGTAGGTGACATCACGTTAAAGGTGGTAGTAAGATCGCTGCTGACTCGTTCATGGTTGCTAAAATTCATCATCAAATCAGGAAACGAAATCTGTTCACAAGAATTACAATACTTGCCTGGTGAGGCGGGTCGGAAAACCCCGTTCCCCCAACCGATAACAGGACCGAGACGACTAAGATGAGGGCTGGCTGCGATAGACGCGACTGCATCGGGGGGGGGGGGGGTAAGGGACTTCCTTAAGGCTCAAAACATTGCGTCTCGGTGGCGGTCGGGCGTGGATTATGTCCTCACAGGGAGCTGTTGACGCGGTGTGCCATGTTCCGAATCCGAACGATTGCGAAATTTTATTGAACCGTAGTCTTCAAATTCACGAAACAATAATCCTTCTGGCCATGTTGACGATTCAAGTGCTTTCGATTTTACTGCGGGATCGATACCGATTTTGAAGGAGACAAAATTCATAGTACTTGTGTCCATTCCCCTGGGGACCAGCTTAACAACTGTAGGTTCGGTTGTGATTTCCAGATTGGCCTTAACCATAGATGTAACAGCATCGACAGAGACATCCGGGCGAATTCGAGATAGGTACAGCCAAAATTTTTGCTTCTCATCAGCGTAACTACTAGTAGGGACAGACACGATGCTCTCCCCTAAAGGTTTAGATCCTACCTGAGAGTCACTGACGGCCCGGGCTGATCCATCAAGTCCGCGCAGACGCTTTTTTGCTCGGCGTATCTCTGGCAAAGGCCGGTTTGGTGTTAATGCGGTTGTTGTTTTGGGGGCAAGCTGTTTAATTTCTTGTCGCAGTTCATCTAGTGCGCTTGCAAGCGACGAGAGCGGTGAAGTTTCATCGGCTCGACGAGACATCATGCGAAAGTGTGAATTTTCAAAGAGATCTGCGCATTCATCACACATCCAATACAGATTTTTCTTGTTTGATGCAAAATAATTCGACAGAGCACGAGAGACACCTGAGCACGAATTGTTCATATGAAACATTGCTCCACAATATCCACGGCAGGTGACAAAGTCGATGCCATTAATTGCATCATTGCATTTTTTACATATTTTTGCCATGACTAGCGGGGATAAGGTCGCCTTCAAGCAGGCAGAACGAACAAAAACGGATGATGCTAAGCTGCTACTCTAGCCAAACAATAGCAATGCCAGCAAGAAGCACTATTCACTGGAGATCGAAAATCCTAAAATCTCGCACTATGACACTGTACTTCACTCTACTGACGATCACAGGTTGATCAATTAAACGCACGAAAGTTCAAATTAATATTTCAGCAAGGTAGAACGGTAAAAATACTTAATCGAAAATGAGCAATAAAATCACGTAAACACAACGATGCAGTGATGCCAAAAAAAATCCAAAATTGTGGTGACGTCCAAGATGGCGACCAACTTTTTTCTACTTCAGTTGGAAGTGCTATCATTCCTCTTCAAAATTATAAGATGGTTGTAGGGGGCTCAACGAGAAATTCAAGAAAAATAAATCAGTAAAAGATCGAGAATTGCAATTTTTCTAAAACCCGTTTAACCGCTTTGTGACCGAGGGGTCCATCAATATGAACTAACCAAAGTGGTTTTCTCATTTTTTCAACACGTTCAATCATTTAGACACAAAAATATCGCTTTTCAAAGACCTCGTGTCACTTGTGGGACGGTTTTAGCGAGAATTACACAATAATCCTATTTCGTAGATTTTCAGAAAACGGAAGTCGTCATCTTAAATTTCAAAATGTTGTCGGACACCGATTCCCATTATTTAAGCATCATCCTGGTTCCGAAAATACTACTATTTGAGGGTTTTATGAAAGTTTTTCTCAGTTTCGCCATCTTAGATTTGAAAATGGCATCTGACACCATGTTCCGGTTTCCGGAAATCAACTACTGGCCTTTAGACATGACCAAGGGCATGGAAAGTCATCGAAAGCAGTCAAAAAGTTTGCATAATGCACTAAATATCATTATTTTGCACTTGACTCTCTTCCTAATGAATTGTCCCATTTTGACTGAATCAATCCCATGAGTGCAGTTGCTCATGTCCCTTGATACCACCTGGACGTTATTCGCTCCATGGTTTTTTTTCCATAATGGCAAAATACCAAATCCTGCTAAAACAAAACGGAACAACTGTGCTGCTTGAGAAAAGCTCTTCAAACCACAGGCACAGCTGGCCTGCCGCACAAGATATTTCTTTGCAAATTTCCACAGCGTAATTTGTTTGAAAATCTCTCCCATCTTTCCTCTTCCAGTTACGGTATAATATTCCTGTCCAGGGAGGTATTTAAAGTCATCCATCCATCCACCACGTCAGCATCTTCAGGTACAGCTTTTGTGACCGTTGTCTGGCCTAATTGTTTTGCTTACCATCACGATTTAGAGTCGCAACCTTTTAGTAAGCCGGCTCGTTTTTTAGCTCGATTCACAGTTATGGACAACACTCCCAATGTGCTTGCGACATCTCGGACGGGAAGTTTGGGATTCCGCATGAAACTGCTGGCCACTCTTTCCGTCGTTTATACGGCCTTCGGATTTCGATTTCTTCGTTCTCGAAACAATTTAATTACGTCGATGACGGTTGATTTGGCCATATTCAACTTGTTGTGCCAGTATTTCAGATTTTTGTGATGTGCGAGCAAAACTCTGATGCGTTGCTTCTCTTGCTTCGACTATCAAAATCAAGCATAAGGCATGTATTCAGATTTTTTTCAATACACAATAGAAATAATACGGTAAATTGGAATTGCCTAATTTTTGACCGTAACACCCTTTAATATTGTACCAGAGAACCAAGGTTCATGTTTGATGACAAGTCACATTCCGTGACAGAACTTGTATGAATCTGAGGTGATTTGGTAATTGGTTTGTAGCTTGGGAAGGTTTGTATGTTGGAAACAAAGTATAACCTTGCTTGGCTATTCTTGGAAAATCAGGTTCTTGAGCAAGTTATTTGAAGATTGTAGGAAAAGGTTCTTAAAAATCTCACAAAGTCTTATCAATGAAAACCATAAGTACATCAAAAACTCATAAAAAAAACTGATAAACTGATGATCTATCTATCTTCTTTCTATAAATTTATATACAAAACAATGTATTTGTGTTACAGCATAACTCATGAATGTCTGAACCGATTTCCACTAAACTTAGCTTCCGGTTTCTTTTTACAAAGGAGGTGGTCGTACGTCAATGGAAAGGAGGAGAGATAACCCCCTATCTTAAATGATAAAAAAAGTCATGATTCTCCTTGCATTTTACAAATTTACTGAATGAACTCGACGATTTTCATGGTCGTGTTTGGAGGCCAGAAGTTTATATCGAGAGACAGGATTATGTTATTCGATGGCATTTAGAAATCAAAGATGGCTGCTTCTGGTTTCTGGGAGTTGTATATAACTGTGATAAACATTCACAAACCCCCAAATATTCGTATTTCCGGAGCCTGTTCCGCGCTTAGAAAACGGAAATCGGTGTCCGACAACAAACTCTACTTATTAGGTTTTGTACAACATCTAGCTGCAGCTTCTTCTGTATGGGTATTCTCTTTTTTCATGTCTTGCTCAGATATGCCCTCCTTACGATATTTCGGTAGTGTCTGCTTCATAATGGCCCAGTACTAGTGCCTGAGTACTAGTGCGTTATGGAGGTTCATGTCT
This sequence comes from Wyeomyia smithii, assembly GCF_029784165.1. Classification (NCBI taxonomy): domain Eukaryota; kingdom Metazoa; phylum Arthropoda; class Insecta; order Diptera; family Culicidae; genus Wyeomyia; species Wyeomyia smithii. The sequence continues at coordinate 233,972,869 of NC_073695.1, read as the reverse complement.
CTGAGTACGGAAATGACCCCGTTGGTTTCGTAGCAGGACCTAATTTAAATTGTGGTACGAAACTAGTTTCAACCAACAGATCGTATGCTCCTCGTGATGCTTTAATAAAGGAAGCACACCCTTAGGTACATCTCCCCGTTTAGAGTTCCGGTGGTCACAACGACGTCTTTCTTGGCAAATTTTGAAAGTTTCTAGTTCCTTACCTCCACCGGAGCATCAAACATGTACCGAGCGGTGAAGAATCTTTATCTGACCACAAGCAAATCTTATTTGATAATGAAGCAAAACAAGAACGCACTGAGTTCATAAAGGACTCCAGAAAAACAAACTGGGAGCTTTATAATTCAAAGCTAATGGCAGCTTTGAACAGCTTCGGAGGATGTTCCAAATCATACAGAGAGTTGGAAGAAAATTCCAAATATCTCTCAAATTTGATCCAACAGTCTTACCTTGATTGCTGCCCTGCAAAGATACGCTCTACAAATAGAGAAGTACCTTGGTGGAATCAATCTCTACAAAAACTTCGGAAAAAAACTCGGAAACTCTTCAACCGGGCTAAACGAACCCAACAGTGGGACGAATACAAGCAATCCCTCACCGCCTATAATAAAGAAATAAGAAGATCTAAAAGGATTCACTGGAGGTATACATGTGAAAACATTGAAAATACTCCAACAGCCGCCAGGCTGCAAAAAATCCTTGCGAAAGATCACTCAAATGAGTTGGGTACTCTAAGAAAAGAAGATGGTTCTTGTACTAGCTCTGCTAGAGAAATATGAGAGTTAATGATGAAAACACACTTTCCTGGGTCGATCATTAACTCGAGTGAAGACCAAAGTACATCTGTATCAAGTACTGGAAATCTTATAACCAGGACAGAAATTCACGAAACAGTGAATACGATGACTGGGCTAGTAAGAACTAGGGATGATGCAATTACTTTGGCCAACCAAATTTTTACCGAAAGTAGAGTTGAATGGGCAATAGACTCCTTTGAACCCTTCAAGTCACCTGGTAGAGACGGAATCCATCCGGTACTACTACAGAAAGGTAAAACAGTTCTGATGCCCATTCTAACACAACTCTTTCAATCCAGCTTAATTCTAGGCTATATTCCGGAAGCGTGGCGACAAGTACGGGTTATTTTTATCCCTAAGGCCAACAAAGGAACAAATCTCTGCCAAAATTCTTTAGGCCAATTAGCTTATCGTCAGTCGTTCTCAAAACAATGGAAAAAATAATCGGTGAGCACATCAAATCATCATATCTTTCTAAAACTCCTCTTAGTAAATATCAATTTGCTTACCAGGAGGGGAAATCGTCGGTAACTGCACTCCATACTATAGTTACAAAACTAGAAAAATCTTTTGCTGCAAAAGAAATTTCCCTTACGGCGTTCCTTGATATTAAAGGGGCATTTGATAACTCGTCTCATGACTCAATGGCTGCTGCAATGGAGAAACGTGGTTTTGACAATTGCATTATTCATTGGATAAGCGAGATGTTATCAAAAAGAGAAATAGCAGCAAGCCTTGGTAGCTCTAATATAAGTGTAACAGCTATAAAAGGGTGCCCACAAGGAGGGGTGATATCTCCTCTGCTGTGGTCATTAATAGTTGATGATCTTCTAAAAAAATTGATGGAAGAAGGCTTTGAAGTAGTTGGATTTGCTGATGATATTGTCATTATTGTTCGTGGCAAGTATGATGATATCATCACAGACCGAATGCAAACTGCCTTAAACATTATTTCCTCGTGGTGCGATAGGGAAGGCTTAAATGTAAATCCTTCAAAAACCACTATCGTCCCATTTACACGTAGAAAAAAGACTAGGCTTAATGATATTATGCTAAAAGGTGAGCTTCTTAAACTCTCAGATAACGTCAAATACCTTGGAGGAACTCTTGACAAAAAACTTAACTGGAATACACATCTAGAGCAGGCAATAAAAAAAGCTACAAATACTCTATGGATATGTAATAAAACTTTTGGTAAACAATGGGGACTCAAACCGAAAATGATCCATTGGATATATTCGGCTATAGTGAGACCCAGAATTACCTATGCTTCACTAGTCTGGTGGACAAAAACAAGGGAGAAAGGTGCTCAAGATAAGTTGGAAAAACTTCAACGGCTAGCCACTCTCTCAATAACGGGTGCAATGAGAAGCACACCCACAAAGGCATTGGAAGCTCTACTGTTTATGCTTCCACTGCATCAATTCATACAATTAGAAGCCGAAAAGAGTGCCTTACGGATCAAAAGATCATTAAGGCTCTTTGAGGGTGATTTAACGGGTCATCTAGGTATTCTAAAAACTATTCGTATCAATCCCCTAGTGATAAACAATGAAGACCGGATGGAGAAAAGATACAATTTTGAAAGACGATTTCGAATGTTTGAACCTGAGCGTGATGTTTGGGAACGCGGTGATCCTGATCTCCGCCCAGGATCAATCATTTTCTACACAGATGGTTCAAAAATGAACAATCGAGTGGGAGCAGGAGTAACTGGCCCAGGAATAGACCTGTCAGTTCCAATGGGCCAATGGCCAACTGTCTTCCAAGCTGAAGTCCAAGCAATACTAGAATGTTCTGAAATATGCCTACGCAGGAAATACAGACACTCAAACATTTGCATGATGTCCGACAGTCAAGCAGCGTTGAAGGCTTTGAAGTCTGCGACATGCACATCAAAACTAGTTTGGGAGTGTGTTCAATCACTCCAAACACTGGGTTGTAATAATCAAGTAGACTTATACTGGGTTCCTGTTCGCTGTGGAATAGATGGGAACGAAAGAGCCGATGAATTGGCAAGACTTGGATCGTCTCATCAGTTCATAGGACCAGAACCCTTCTGTGGTCTATCCGCTTGTTCCCTTAGAATGGAACTAAAAGCATGGGAAACTCTGAAAGTGGAATCCAACTGGACAAACACCTTCATCGGTAGGCAGTCGAAACGGTCCATCACTCCGAACGTTTCTATGACTCGTAAAAGACTGGACCTTTCAAAAAAAGATCTAAGCACGTATACTGGTTTAATAACAGGGCATTGTCCGAGCCGTTATCATTTGAAGGTTATGAAAAAACTTCAAGATGATACATGTCGAGTATGTGGCATGGAAAAAGAAGACTCGGAACATCTGTTATGCCGATGTCCGGCAATTTTTATCAAGAGATATAAGTTCTTCGAGAGAGGTCTTCTGGAACTCTCTGAAATCTGGAGAACAAATCCCAGTACGGTTGTGCGCTTCATACGAAGTATAATACCGGACTGGACTAATGCTATTGGCCAGACTATAACGACCACTTCCAATAGTGATACGTTATCCTGACTAAGCAAAATTAAAAAGGGGGAATATGTCACAAAATATCAAAAAATTGGTCGCAGTGACGAAAATACCCAACACGGAAAAAAAAATGAAGATGAGATTCGATCCTCGGTCATGTCTGGAGTCATAGTTCAAAGAAAATATAGTGTAGGGCAACCCCCGGGTTACCCTACCAGGAATTGTGATTTATTTACAAGATAAACCGACGCGCAATTCCTGTAAGTACGGCGCGGACCGTACGGAATCTCTTATACTTAACGATTTATTTGTGGCTTACATGAGAGCTTACAGCTAACCCTAGAGTGTATTTCGCGAGAGACAATTTCCCCTCGCGAAATCACTACCTATCCTTATTACCCTAATGGCCTGTCTCTATTTTAGAACACTTAATTTCAATTCTACTGAGAGTGGGGCGCCGTGCGCTCGTCACTCTACCTTGTTTACAAACATTTTCGGTAGCTCACTTCTCGCACGTCGATGAGTTACCGACCCATCAAGTAACCAACCTCGGACTTTGGTTTGTTTTAATATAATTTGTGTCGGTTTTCGTCACCCAAGCCAAGCGGAAGACTTGGCTTCAGCAGTAAGCAAGCTCTGACCTACTTTCGCGCACAGCTGAAGGCTGTGCCAACGTTGAAAAGAATGCGGTAGGAAACCGGCCTCTTTTCGGGGTTCTAAGTATGTCACCTAATGTGACGGAGCCCTGTAGGCATCTACGGGACGCGTGGGGGCCGTCACAATAGGAAAACTTTTTAAGTTTAGTAAAGCGGGCAATGTATGCAGTTTGCGAGGATGCGAAAATGAACGGGAATAGAAGGTGTGACTTTCTTTTAAGGCTTAGAAAAATTTTTCCCTCGTCCCGTCTGGATTGCCCGCTTTACTAAACTTAAAATGTAAGTCATATGACAAATATGAAATTAGTTCGTAAAGAAAAAATAGGAAAACTGTTTTACACTTTCAATATTAATATTCCCGGAACCACAATAACCGGAAATCGATAATCACTGACATTTGGAATTGAATAAGGCTAATTGGCTTTTATGAACGTAATGACGTCCAGAAATCGCTGTATAACACAAACTTTGAATCCAAGATGACGAATTTCGTTTTCTGTAAAGCTGAGGGGAATTTGGAAAATTTCTCTATACACACCGATTTCTGGAACGATTACATTGGCGAACCAACCTGTGGCTGAAAACCACCTTAATAAAGCCATAAACAAAATATTCCTGGAACTGGTATGCCGACAAGAAACAGACAATTGATGCCTAACTCCATTTTGAAATCTAGTTCGCGATATCCGGTTTTTGCGAAGCTGTGTTAAACTAAAATATGTTGTCCGAGATTATGACAAAAAACTGAAAATCGATGTTTGATACCATTTTGAAATCCAAGATGGCGGACACCGGTTTCTGGAAAGATAAGAAAAACCGATGAAAATGTTTAAACACTCTTCAGTATCAATATTTCCACAACCGATATCACCATTTGAAACTAAAAATCGGTGTCCGATTTTGAAACCCCAGATGGAAAATTTAACGTATAAATATTCTCTTCAATTTTTGAATTTTGAGTTTTTTTAGCCGATAAGGATCATGGATAGTTAGCCGCGGTGTTTCCGCGGTCGTTTGTTAGTCTTGTTTTGACACACCAAGTGGACTATTTGAGTATGAAGTTCTCGCACTCTGATCTCTTTAAGCTGGATTGTTGACAGTTAGTCCAGTGATGAGAGATCACGAGGTGGGTGTTGGAGATTTTAGAGATGTTTGGGTAAGGTTGAGACAAAGTTTCTGGTCGGGTAGTGAGAAACAAGCCAGTGGTCCTCTTTGGAGGTGGCGCTTTTTCACTTGGATTGAGATACGGGGAGTGGTATAGCGGATTTGAGAAAGGCATTTTAAGGCCGGCGACAAAGTATCGGTTTTTGTGAGCAGTGGTTGGATGATGCCTAAGAGATCGAAAGTGGTGGTGTAGACGTGTCTGATACCCCGTTTGTACTGAATAATTTTTTATGAAACGATTTTTTTAAGTGAATTGACGTTTGGCTATTATATATTTGGCTATTATATATATTAGGAATATCTAGAGTGGCGGTGTCGGCATCGGCGTGTAGACTTTCGAGCAAATGTTTCCAAAGAAGCACTTCAAAACGTCCCATCCGCTTTGATTGATTTTTATAGACCTTTTTCTTTAAACCGGCAGGACTTGGTACAGTTATAATAATTTGATAGAACAGAGTCCAAAATACACTAGGAAAAGCTGGTAAAGCTGAACTATTATTAGATTGAGATTTTTGACTTTGCAGTCTTTATAAACGATGTGAACGACAATTTTCTTTACATCAGACGTTTCGGCCTGTTAAAAAAAATTCAAAACAGCCCTCTCAGAACATTGCATCCAACACCAACACCACTTCACATCAGCAGAAACCTGTACCGTGCTCTGAGCCTACAAATGCTATTAAAATAAAATTTTATCATGAACATAGAAAAGCTTTTGAAATCTATCTATATAAATGGGGAAGTATATTTGAGCGTATGTTCCAGCAGCTAGACCCGTCTCTACCAAATCTAACATATATTACTTGACATAGGAGAATCGTTATAGAAAAGTAAACCAAAGATTGGTCCCCGATTAGCAAAATGATCTTCTTGCAATCAGGTTCAAAGTTACAGGCCAATCAGACCTCAGTGATTTCTAAGGCACCATATCAACAAGAGCTGATATGGAATTCCGAGCAAGATCGGGTACTTTGATAAAACTGCCTGGGTAAGAACATAAATAAAACCAATTCGCATTTGGATTGTTTTTTGGAGACTCCAGATAAGATAATGATCACTATTTTTCAAAATGTTAAAAAAATCATGTTAAAAAAACAGAAATTTAGAATGGTCAAAATATTGAAAATATCAAGACATGTTAAATGGCTAAAAACTCGAAATTGCCGAACTGCAGAGCCACATGCGTTTTAAGCGTAGTTTCAGAGAAAATCGAAAAAAACCGTACGTTGGAATGACTTAATTATATCGAAACTAGCGTTGTTTACAGAATAATTCAAACTTCACTTAACACTTCTTTCGTCATGCAAATTAATTTTATTTAACTCGCCTGCAGAACTGCTATATATTTGTACTTCGAATTATCGTTTATTATACTATGAGAGTTGATACATGAATTTAATTAGCTCATACGAAGTTTCTTGAGGCTTGGCCAAAATATCAATCATATCGCTTTGTTCCCTCGAAATAACAGCAAGTGTTAGGTAAGGTTTTGTTTTCTTCGCACTACGACTCTTAAACCCCCATTAGAGCAAAACATTGAAAATCATCACGATTCTAATAATCTGAATCGAAACGCGACCAACAGCCGCAGATGGTAGGCGAAAGCAATCTGATCGCTACCGCTCTAAAACAGGCGGCATCGATCAAGCTAACCGCCAGCCAACCAGCCAGACAGATCGCGCCGATCAGTCGGACTGCTCGGGTGCTTCTCACCGAAACTCGTGGTGGCGCCGGGCGAAATTAAACACCGTCTAAGTAACGCTACCGCTATCATTAGGAGCGATTTAATTAAAAGCTGCAAGTACTAAACCTGCCAAAGTTGTGTACGTGAAGTAACAATGCACAAACGGGTGATACAGTAATGTGAACAGTGATACAGTGACAACTGATACAGGCTAATCTAGATTTTCCCGCACGTTTCAAGCAAAGTCAAGTGTGGTGTTTTTTTTCTTCTTTTTCTTCTTTCGCTTTCAAGAGGTTGAACGCGTTGCTGTCATCACGCTAGATAAGCAACTAAGCCGCAGTGTGGAAAGGTGGGGGAAGAGGAAATTCTGCGGTTCGGTTGAAGTGAGAGTGATCTATAATGGTTGAATAAATGCTGGTTAGTTTCGTTCACACGCAGCCCAACTGCCGTGCACAGAGGAGAGCGTCCGCAGGGAAAGGGAGAATGTGAAAGTGAGAGCATTTCGGGCGGTCCGAAAAGTTTGAGTTTTCGATTGAAGTGAAAATAAGCATAGCAAATAGAGCCTGTGTTGTGTGTTTGTGCTGCTAGTGGTGATGCGTGATCTGCCGAAAAGTACCACTCACGTGGTGAAGAAAGCTTCGGATATTTTCGTTCCCGGCGAACGACAGCTACATTTGTACGGCGGGGATTCAGTCAGAAAAGTAATCAACACCAACAGCAACAACGGTAACGATAAAGATAGCAACAGTCGTAACAGCCAAAGTAGATTGAACCATTTCTTCGAAGGATTAAAGGCTTCTCCGGCTCGGCAGTCCTTGGCCAGTGAGTTGGGTTCTTTTCATCCATCAAGCTCGGAGGATTCTGATGGTCAGGATGCCGCAATCGGCGGGGTTGGGGTAAATGTGAATGAATGCAGTGATGAAGTGAGCAATCCAAGTTCTTCTTCGAGTAGTGAAATTGAAGTGGCCGACGCTGGTGACGATGACGATGATGTTGAGGACGATGATGATGACTACGAAGAGGACGATGGAGCAGCTTCCGGAAGACAGGAGATTTCCTTTGACGACGGAAGCAGCTCGCCATTAGGGACGAAACAGAACTGCACCACCGGCGGTATGATGGAGCGGACAGCGGGGCTCGAAGAAAGCCGAATACCCAAGCTGAAGAAAATACGTGACGGTAAACAGAAAGGTAAAAAAAACATTGCTATTTACATGATTGTATTAACTGTGCTTACAAAGTGGTTTATTAGCTTAACATGTATTCACAATTTATTTCGAAGAATTATTTACCCAAAACACGGTTATCCGAGCTGCACTGTGCATAATTTGCATAGAATTATACTGACCACCGTTAATCCACAGGGAAGCTTTTCGTATGCAAAACGGTTCTCAACAATCGTATTACAAGTTTATCCTCACAGCAGGGTATAAATCATAATCCACTCAGGCAGGATAACATCGGTCACTAAGTGGAAAAACACGAAGATGTTATGAAAATTGTTTTAAATTATTAAAACAACTTCGCTACTAGAGGGAAAGCTGAGTCGGACAAGCTTTTCGCTTCTTGCCCGGTTGCCACAAGTATACTCATGTTTTCATTCAATCCATATCAACACGGAACAGTCGAAATGGATAAAATAGTCAACCGAGTATTATAATCACACAGCTGCAGCAACACGGACAAACTTCTCTGTGACACAACCGGCACATTTTCGACTCTGATTTCATTTTAACGAGCAACAACAGTTGTGACAGTTGAATAGTGCCTGACACTCACTTATAAAACTGGATTTGATTTTCCTATCCTCGTAAAATTTTGTGAGGGCGGAGATTTTAATTACCCCGTCATATCTCCGCCGGTAATGCTTCGACCGTAATTTAAAACCAGCAATGGTCTGTCCAGTGCTGCAGCCCGAATTAAAAAAAAATATTCACTTGTTTTCCGCCAGTCGCCGGAACCTTCCCTTCTACGGTGAATGACCAATTAGTTACTATCGGTGACCACAACAGATCACTAGCAACGCGATTGGCCAACCCATGAGACAGTATGGTAAACGAACGAAACAATGAACCGGTGTGGCCCGGGAAAGGAGGTTTGCCTTTTCCATGCTTCACTAGAGCCGAACGCCCACCGGAATGGTACCGATCTTGTGAGGGTTTTGAAATGTCTTACGGCTCACTTTTGATCGATGGCAAAACCGGCAACATGAAAGATGACTCGCTGTGGGTGTGGGTGAAAATCAAATAAACCCACCGTTTGCTGCCTGATTGGACACAAAAACTAAAACCGTTCCGTTTTTTTTTTCGGTCCAAAAAGAGTTTGGCTTCTCTTAAAAATACAATTTCCTATGCGTTAAATGGCCGAAATGGTCATTTTATTGATTGTGTTTCTGTTTTCTTTATTGGTTCGTCAAGTTGATGGGGAACAATATGGAAGCTGGGCAGGATTGAACTGACAGACAGTAGGGTAACGAGTAACAAATGGCAAGCGAAGTTTTTCTTTTGGTTGACGGGAAACTGCACTTGTGCACTGTGGAGAATGCCTATGACTGCTATTTCAGTGACGTGTTACTCGCCTTGCAGAGCAGAGAAACATAATATAAATGGATGCAATTGTACACTTGAATTGATCAGTGAAAAAATTGCTTTTCAGTGCTGTGATTTAAAGATTCGTGAACAGAAAATAAATTAAAGTGTTCATTTTGTTTCTGGTCTCTGCGAATTTTTTGTATTTTACTGTACAGATTGCACTGCTCTATACCTTTTTATCACTTTCAAGGCCGATAGAACGCATGTTGCTTTAACACAAATAAACGCTCGTTTTCATGGCCCATCTGTACTTTAACGATGCACCTTTATTATTTTCTGAATAAAGTTAAGGCTTACGTTGGCAATGACTATTCAATAGGGTACGTATGTAGCAGTATACGAACTTTCATTGCAGCAGTTAATTAAGCCAGTATATTGCTGATCAGACCCAATGCCGCTAAAAATGCTGTGAAAAAGCTTTTTTTTTGGTTCGGTATACGGCTAAATAAGTACTAATCCTCTGTAAGCAAAGATAGCCACCTTCCGATAGCACGACACCTGAAACTAATAAACTAAAAATTATCGAATTGTTGTTTAAAATCTCGACAAACAAAAACTGTTCGAAACGGATCCAATAAATGCCCTTGGTGAATTTCGAGCAGATATTGGGAGCAACTTCTAGCATCTCACCTGCTATCCGATTTCGATTATTTCCTCTAATTATTCCTATAAGGATTCAGCACTGCGACCAGGAACATTGATATTTTATCAAAAATTACCCGGGTGTTTGCCGTATTCCGCACTTCTGTTATTAGCATCATCACTTTTAAGAGTAAGTGACATGATTGTTATAATTCGTGCTTGCGTGTATGCTTTTTTTCACATTTCTTTGTAACACCGCTGCCTCCGACCAATATTATCACCAGTTACAATTCCCTAGAGAGGTTTCAACTAAATGTCCCTCTGGCCAGTTTTATGGTAAGAGGAACTTATTTTTGTCAAGAAGATTCCTCCTTCATTCGATCTGATTTATCAGTTTAGTCTCGTTCGTCATAAAACTGTGTACCTCAACTTAGCTTGCCTAATTGAATCGTACGCAGCTTTGAAATGTATAAATGAATATAATTTAATAAGCTGCCGATTAGTAGGTATATACACCTAAGGAAATATATTAAAGATTATTTTTCCCATTAATACATCAATAATGTCGACAGTTCTTTTTTTATGAGTTTCCCTTAAGTGCGTCCGAGAGGGGCATAAGGGATTAACGAATTGGAAATACGCGCGTAAATTATTTTCACGACTCTTTGCCTTATGATCATAACCAATTTAACTTCTGTATTTTGAATGTCTAATTAGGAAATACCTCGACGAGAAAACTCTATCCAATTTGAACAAAATTTACATTTACCGGTTGATTGTTTTTTATATCTAGTACAAAAATTCGCATATTCATTGCACTCATTTCGTTCAGGAACGTCCAATTTTTGTTATAAATTTCAACTATCGAGTTGTCTCTGATATCAGACTGGAATGTTGTAGATGAAAAGTCAGGTCCAACGTCAAGTATAATGCCAAATCGTACCTGCTGGACTATATTTTTGGAAAATTTCTAATTACCTATTTCCCCAGTTAGTACATTTTTCAATCGTCAACTTGACATTTACTGCTTGAAATAAAAGTGGAATGCCAAAGTCGCAAACAAAATCAACTCTTCTCAGTTTATGTTCATTGATCCGGTATTCGAACATAATTGGGTTCAAAATACGATGGAATCATGACTTCACATTTTCCAGTGCAATTAGCAATTAGCCAGTTCGGTTGTACCAACCTCCAAGTCAATCTCAACCGCAGTATTGCGTCATTGAATGATAGCGTGAAAAGTAAAGACCCAATAATACTACCTTGCGGAACTCCAAATTTATTTGTGAATTGCGACGAAACACAAGCAAAATTTTATTTCAAAATAAAAATTTTGCACCAATTGAGAGTTTCTCCACCCAAAAAAATAAAAATCCGCGCCATATTTTTTATCAAATAAGTCTGGTTTAACAAACGAAATGTTTACCTATAGTGGAGTATTTTTTAGACTCAAGCAACGTTTTCTATATGGACGTTAAACTTTATTAAAAATACACTAAAGTCGCTTTTTACGTGGGGGATACGTGCCGCATAAAAAACAACCACGTAGAAAAAAACGCGTTAATTCCGGAATCAGCGTATAAAAAACCGCGTAAACTCCGGAATCCACGTAAGAAAAAAAATACCGCCTAAATTTCGGAACTCGCGAAAAAAAATCACGTCAGAAAACGGAGTAAAAAGCGACCTTAGTATATTGTGTTTCAAAAACCTTTGATTGTATAGAAAAACATTTTGAGAACAACTTGTAGGGAGCTGAATGCTATGTAAAAAATATACACAGAAAAAATATTGTTTCTAAAAATAAACATCGAATTTTGAATTAATTTGAATTATGTTTATTCTTTATTTGTTAGAACTTGCAGTTATTGCAAAACCTTTGGTAAAATGTTTAGAATGGAGAAGTGTATTGGGTACGCAACTGAATTTTAAGTACCGTGTAGGAGAATATCTTTCACTACGAAAACAACTACTCTCACACTGATGAGCAAAGCGACGCACTTGCCTGAAGAGAGCAGCGAATCGTGTGCCTCTGAGAAGCGTGCAAAAAAAACACCGCTGTGAAATCTAACAAATTTCTCCAGAGAGATAATAATCTTGTTTGAGCTTTCCCACTCGAAAGTAGATAACGCTCATTAACTTAACTACGGAGCTCACTGTAGTGCTTCTACTGTGTGTCTCTCGCTGTTTGCATTGCATCTCTAAACTGGAAAAAAATTCCAGCAGCCCTTCACGCATGTTTATTCTTCGAATGCTATCGAGTTTATCTCAGCAGTGCACACCACAGCATACTTCTGTGTATTCTCCCTAGTTCATCAAAAAACTCGCTCAGTTGTGGTGTAAGCAGCAGTGTGTTATTTTTTCTGCGAGTAGCAGAAACACAGCACAAAAGAGAAAAAGAAATGTAATGCAATGAAACTCTATAAGTGTGTAGGCCACCTTTGCATATTTTTTATTTGAAATTATACCGGCACTAACATTTCCAAAGAGCTGATTTTTTTTAAATCGATATATCTGAATAATAACAAGAAATAAAGAAAAGTTGCCAAAAGATGACCTTTAGGGAATTGTCGAAACGTTCATTTGAAAATACTGAAAAAATTGAATTTGAGATCCTACTCTGGAAAAAAAACATTTTCAAAACAAAAACTGAATTTTGGAAAAATCAGTCTTGAGTGACGTATGACCTAGAGTTGAAATCACTAAATTAAATAATATAAATGAATAAACAAAATCGGTTATCTCAGATTTTTTTTTTCAACATAAGTTTACTAGATAGACAGTTTATTGCCTACAATTCAAATCTTTCGTATCCAAAACGCGATGAACCAGCTGAAACATATGCTAAATAAAACATTCCGACTCGTTTATGATTTTATTGTGGCGCCATATACTTTCAGTTATGTGAAAATGTCTGATTCTGTGCCAAACAATTGTCAGTTGTAAGAAGTGTTACTTTCCTTATTTCATTCAAAGAAAATGACGACTAAAGCAAATCGAGAGTTCCGCAGTCGCAAGGTTACAGAGTCCGCTGTGGTAAGTGGGTGGTCGTGGGTTCGAATCTTAGTAGAATCAGGCCATTTTGTTTTCAAAGGACTTTATCAAAGGGTTTATTCTCAGGCTCCCCACCACGTACCCTTCCTTCAATCTGAATTCTGCAGCACCCCTGTTGATTCTCCTTCTAACAAAAATAAGTCCCTATTATAATCCAGTCCACAAAGACACGCCTATCGGAAGTTTAACTCTCAGTAGTCACGTATAAAAGCTAGCATGCAGCAATTTAGTCTTCATTGTATAACAGGTTACAGCAATAAAAAAAACATTTGCCTCTGGATTTCGCTCGAATTGTAATCGGCAGAGCAGCAGCTGATTTTGCGCAACAAGGCTGAGCGGGCAACTCATTCGATAGCAGCGTTCCACAGCAAACGAATTAACCGGCGAACCGCAACACTGCACAGCATCGCTGAACATGTCCGGATATCTTAGCAATTTTGTCCGGATCTGACGCGTCGCGTTTGTTTTCAGCTATTTGACCACTGAGGTATCCCTTAGAAAATGAATAAAAAAAACTTTTTTTCCAAGTCACTTTTGATTTCTCTGAAACTTTTCACAGTTGTTCCTTCTTAGTAATAAGATCATTTTTATGATATCAGTTGTTCATGTTGACTCACGACTGCTGTTTCAAAAGGATCTATCCAAAAATGTGACTGATGAAGGAAAAATGTTCTATACCAATCATAAATTATTTTTTTTTGATTATTTCAATGTCTCCAGCAAAGTTGTGAATAGTATTTTTGCCGTTCCAGAAAAATTTAAAACGTGAAAAAAAATCTTCCTGAGAAAAATTGAAGGAATTATTATAAACTCATTATCTACAAAAGTCCACTTTCTAAGGATTTGATTTTTTCAACAAAATATGCATATTATTAGCTGAACATTGATGCTTTTTCGAGCATAGAAGAATAAAAACTAAAAAAAAAATAAGATTTTCTGAAAAAAAAAACATGTTGTTTTTCCAATTCTTTTTACAGTGTACTGCTTTTTTATCGAAGGATAAATTTATTACCTACGACTTTGCCGAAAACATCATACCGAGCGAATACAACTTTGCCGTAAACATTATACCGACCGCACACAACTTTGCCGAAATCATTATACCAAATACATCAACTTTTAATTAGGAGCACAAAATCTACAAAAAAGCTGTGCTTTATAAACGGTGATTTCGATGTTGACAACTGTCCTCGTGAAGGAAAGGCCAAAAACCTTTAAAGATAGGCATGCATCACTCGATAAGAATGCATGCCAAATGCAGGAACCGCTTGCTTCGATATTAGGAGTTACCACTAAGCCATTTCCAAGCGATTGCAAGGACGTCCTTTTTTGCCCCTGTGAACAACTGCTCCAGAAGCAAAAAGGAACGGGTGATGAAAAATGGATTCATTTCAGCAACTCAAAGAAGAGGGAGCCACGCTATGATTTAACGTCGTCAGACCGGCCTTAAGCTTATGTGATGCATTTGTGGGACCAGGTCGGTGTGCTTAATTATAAGCTGTTGAAAATGATTAGAAACCATCCCTGCTGAAGAAAGGTATCGATTTGAATTGATGCTACTAAACCGAGTACTGCACAATAAACGGCTGAAATACGAACGAAGACACATAAAAGTGATTCTACTGCATGACAACACTCGGCCTCATACCGCCAAAGTTGCTTAAACCTTCATAAAAATGCTCAAATGGGAAGTCTTATCTCACCCATCCAAAACATCGGGAAATTGCCATTCGGATCATCAAGGTTTTGGAATCAACTTCTTTTACGGTTGATTGATTGATTAAGAAAAGTCGGTAAAAAACATGGATTGTCTGAATTGTCTAAAATTGAGCTTTTTTCCTCAGCAACCTAAATGCAACCGGTTTGACTTTATGGACGATTTCTTGTTGTTGTTTTACTCGCTCTAGAGCACACGTCACGCCTACCAAAGATTTAACTCTCAGTAGTCAGTAATTTTATAAGCTTTAGCTTGCAGAAATGTAGTCTTCATTGTATAACCGATTACTGCCATTGACTCTTACTGGAAACATGGAACTGCCAACAGAGCAGCAGCTGAGTAGATGATTCATTCGATCGCAGCGTTCCACAGCAAACGGACCAACCAGCGGACCGCAGCACTGCACAGCATTGCTGGCTGAACATGTCCGGACATGTTAGTAATTTTGTCCGGATTTAATGCGTTGCGTTTGCTTTCAGCTATTTGACCACTCTGAGGCATCTCTTAGAAAATTAATAAAAATATTTTTTTCAACAAGTCGTTTTCGATTTCGCTGAAACTTTTCACAGTAATTCCTTATTAGTAATACGATCAGTTTTATGATAGCAGTTGTTCATGTTGACTCACGACTGCTGCTTCAAAAGGTTCTGTTCAAAAATGTGACTGATGAATAAAATATTCTATATAAGAACTGAAAAGTTTTTTGATTGATATAATGTCTTCGGCAAAGTTTTAGTTAATAGTTTTTTCAGTGCTAAATTTTACAAATTGTCACAAAATAATAAATATCTCAAGAAGTAAAATTTTCAAAATAAAACTAATTTTTCATTTGAACCAAAACGGTTTGTTGGATTTATGTAATGTCTTCAGTAAGGTTGTAGACAGTACTTTAGAAAAGAATTAGTTAAAATTGAACATCTACAAAAGTTCACTTT
Source organism: Wyeomyia smithii (assembly GCF_029784165.1). NCBI lineage: Eukaryota > Metazoa > Arthropoda > Insecta > Diptera > Culicidae > Wyeomyia > Wyeomyia smithii. Next base: position 233,957,200 of record NC_073695.1, on the reverse strand, counting down.
CTAATGATCTGGGTTTTTTTACAATATTTACACATTATTGGCTAAACATTGATGCTTTTTACGAACATGACAGAATAAAAACAAAAGAGGTATGATTTTTTGAAAAAAAAATTTTTTTTTCAAATTTTTTGCGGTGTATAGTTCTTTTGGAAGGATAAAATAATCATCTACAACTTTGCCGAAGACGACGTTATGAATTGAGAGCACGAAATCAGCAAAAAAGTTGTGCGTCGCTTTGTAAACAGTAATTTCGATGCTGACAACTGTCCGCGTGAAGGAAGGCCAAATCTTGAATCTTGAATTGGAATTTGAGGAAAGTCAGGAACCGCTTGCTTGTATGGAGCTACCCGCCAAACCATTTCCAAGCGATTGAAAGGAACGTTGCGCGTCTGTTTTTCGCTGTTGTTTACTACAGCTCCAGCGGCAAAAAAGGAAGGGCTTTCTTCATCGCATCGTAACTGCTGCTGCGTCAGCTACTTACTAAGCCTATTCCCTACCTGACCTACTTACTAAAGTTTATACCGCTGAAAGTCAACGGGCGGCTTAAAACAGCTGATCGGGTCGCAACACTCTGTGGCGCTTCACGGGGGATTAAAAATGCATTTCAGCTAACCAGAACGTCGAACGGATCGGCCGAATATAAAGGTATTTGGTGGGATCAAGTCAGTGTTAATTGAGTTGTTGAAAACGAAAGAAATCAACGATTTCAATTGATGCGATTAAGCCGAGTACTGCATGATGAATATCTGCAATACGAACAGAGGCACGAAAAAGTGATTGCACTGCATGACAACGCTCGCCCTCATACTGCCAAAGTTGTTTAAATATACATAAAAACGTTCAACGCTTGCCCAACGTATTCGTGCTCTACCAGAAAAATGCGACAAAGTTGAAGCTAGCAAAGAGCAATTTTTTTTCCGGTATGGACTTCCTCACTGCGACCAGAATCGTAGATCTATTGTGAGATATGCCCGGGTGTCTGCTGTATCCCGCACTTCTGTTAATAGCAATACCTCTATTGAGAAGTGGCATGCTTATCATTATTGTTCATCAGTGCTTGTGTGTAAGTTGCAACTCTTCCTTACACGCTTACTGTTCTACTATACCGATAGTCGTTCATCTTGCCAAATATCATCAATTATAATTCCCTGGAGAAGTTTCGTCGTGCGTCCTTCTGGCCAGTTTTATTTGATAAGAGGGACTTATTTTTTGTTAAGAGGAAGTCACGCAAAGGTATTTGCAGATTTCAGCGTAAAGGAAGGGTAACTGGTGGGGAGCCCGAGAATAAGCCCATGCTTAAAGTTCTTTTCGACATCGGATGGCCTGGTTCTACTAAGATTCGAATCCACGACCATCCGCTTGACAAAGCGGACTCTGTAACCTCCCCAAAGCAAAGAGCAATACTTGAAATGTTTTATGCCTAATGTATTTATTTTTATTTTAAAGTTGCATTTTTATCATGACTTCAATACAGTAATAGAAAGAATTTTCTTTCTTGAAGGCCAAGCTTTTTCCTTTTTCCAATTGCACCATTTGAATGTTGAATGATTTCAGTTGTAAATGAACACTAGAATTATTAAACATTATTGGGATATTTTTTTTTAATAGTAAAATCTTTAAGTAAAACTGTTATCTCAAATTTTTCCATTCTTGACTAGAAATATTACAGTTCCTGTGCAACTATATCACATGTTCCAGAAAGTCCAGGTTTCTAGGGCTATAGCCTGTTTTTTCTGAGGTTTTCAATAGAATCATAGGAATATGGATAGCGAAAAATGTACCATTAGACTGTTCTACGAAAAATAGAAAGACGCCTTTAGTTCTCCTTCTATTACGGCCTGCTGGAAATCATGTTGATTAAAACTATTTCAATCATTTGAAATTGATAATCAATTTATTGACTAACACGGTTGAACAATATTCTATTATACTTTGGGAAAAACTTTCCGTTGAATTTCTTTCCGTCCCCGGCAAGACACAAATTCCTGCATATAATGAATAAACCAATAATTATAATAAGACTACAGAGCGCATTTGCGGAGTCTCTAAATTCCTCATGATCTTAGAAATTAGGTCCGAAAATCCATCATTCTACGAACAAATCATAAAAACTCTGACTCATATTATTGTGAAATCAGATGAAAGTAAAGTACCAACGAAGTGATAAAGTACGGAGGAATTTTTCATGGATTTCTCTTCTTGGGTTTACGTGTCAATCAAAAGAAAAAAAAACATTTTTGCGTTACCGATCCTTAACAAGATTTTATGTAAGTGTGTAATTCACGAAGAAATATTTTTATTTTTACCCAATATAAAGTGATAAATATTTGCAAAATAGAACCTGGAAGATGTTTAAGTCACTCTTTAACCAGAAACTGATCTTATCTGTTTTTCTTATAAGCAGAACTCGCCAACAAAATCCGTTTTTAAACACAAAATAAGTTGTTTTACAATATTAGAATATTTAAAAAATTATAAAAAATGTTTTTATGATAGAAAAGCGAAACGGAGCTACCACAATTTAAGCCCAATCGGGCAGATAAAGATGCTGTAGTACTACAGCAAAGTCATCCAACATTTTTCGCCGAGTTTCCAGAAACTGCTTCCGATGTCTTAAATAAATAGAATTCCTTCTAAAACAATCGCTAACGGACATGGAACTTTTTCGTACGAGACAACGATATCTATTGAAGTTTCTAAATATATCACCTTCTTTACACCTACATGTGAGGTGACCCCAGTTATATTTCAGTTGGTATGCTTTGAAATTTATTTACTTGTTTGACGTAAAATCTCATCTGGAGGCTGAATAAGCTGTGCATACAGGTCGGCGGCTTGTTGTGTCTACGAATCTAAAATTCCCAAAATTTCATAAGCCTGCCAAAAACGTTCTGTCGGGTAACGTTAAATTGTATTCGCTACTGACACCTACAGAATATAACAGCAGTCTATCTGTTTTAAGCCCCTTCGCAGTAACTTGACCTTGCTGCTGCGCCAGGTCTGACGAAAGAAAAGTTTGCGTAGTGAGTGCCTCGGGCTGCCATTCTTTTTACGAAATACTTAGCCGTGGGCGATGGTTCTTGTCTACCCGACCAGATCAAGTTGTTGAGAAGTTATTCCGACCGTCGGTCGGGCACCAGGTGCTAAGAAATTAGTAAAGTACAGCAACTTCATAAATTCTACATAAATTGTAGTTTTTTCCCTCTCTCACCCTCGCCAGAATTCTATCAAAACTATCGTTTCTGCTGGGCTGCCATTTTGCTCCCATAATTATTGCATATGTTATTTACTTTGAAATATAATAACATAAACAACCATTACATTACACCCGCATCTGGCGCGGGAAAATCAGATCGAGCGTAATGTTTTGCGTGAGTGAGCCATTCGGTATAAAGTCATGAATTTATTTTGCTTGCTCACGTGGGGCTAAAAATAGTTTTTCCATCCCGTACAAGAGCGTAGAAGGGCTCGGCTGACACGTGATTGTGGTTATGAGTTTACCATCTTGGCAAGTAGAGAGCCGCCACGATGCACTTGCTTTCTAAGTACCTAGATCTTCTACGAAACTAGTTTTCAATATGGGAGTACGATTACGAACCTGGCTAATGCGTTTTGTACATTAGAAAAACGACTATCGAACGATTCGTTCGCAGTAAAGATTTAATCAACGAACCGAACCTGACGCCGTCATCTCAGCAGGGATTCTTAATGCTCGGCTGTCAAGCTTTGCCCTCAATCATTCATAAGACGTTTAAACTTGCTTGCGTTGTGGGTTGAATGGCTAATTGACAAGACGAACATTCAATTAACAGAAATCTTCCTCGTTCCGACGGTGCACCGAAAACAAGTTTGCTCGAAGACACTGTGTGTGTGTGTGTTTGGTGTCCTTTTTGGTCGGAAAATCCGGCGCTGTGCTCCGACGGGTTCCCGTTATCGGTTTTGGGTATGTTGACACAGCCGGCCAGCGGTGAGACACTAATACCGAACGGTCGCACGGATATTAGTGAAATAGTGTCCCGAGGAAGCGTCGGTGTCGTGCCAGGACGGAGATGTCGGTTTGCGAATCGGAAGCAATTTCCTGTGTCTGACAAGATTTCACGCTGGGCCGTTGTCGCCGGCTCTAGGGGGACCCGCGCCGCCCCGAGCGCTTTGTGTGGCTCAATGAGGGTGTCTGAAGGTAAATCGGATTGCTCATTGGGTCCACTCAGTGCTTTGACTTTTGCTGATGGATTTGGCATCGGAATAAATTATGTGGGAGCGTGAGACTATCACCCGTGACAGGTTCAACTGAAAACAAAGGAAACATCTTCATTTCTATACACCAGTTTTAAACAGGTTCAATGTGGTAACCCAATCCTTAATACTTGAACGCATCATCTTCGGGTTTCCAGGCTGATTAAATAGCTTCAGTATGTGTAAAAAGTCATGTAAATATATTTTTTTAATGTATCCAAACTGGAAATGGGATTTTGAGTTGTGTATAATTAAGGTTCGCTTAAAGGTAATTTCTTTCTTACCTTGCTAAATCATTAATGTTTGTTGGATTCATTTCACACATTCGCACATAATCTAATACATTAACATTATTTATCGAGAAAAACTAAGCTTGTGCCAGTGTGCTAAATGTCAACTGCTTGTGTAAAATATTTAAAACGAAACTCTTGCTTTGCACTGATCCCAAAACAACAGAAAAAGTCTGTCAAAACTAATGAACTGTGATGCAACAAATGAGCAGAATAGGAGGCACTCACTACTGTTACTGCAGCATGCTGATGTCATTCTCATGCCGTATGGCGACCGTGTTCTGAAAAGATGCTGTGCGTGATCTGTCATACACCAGAATCTCGTATGGGGATCGTCGCCCGAATTGTAACAGCTAATTTCGTAGTCTCTCATTTGTTTTTGTTTTACTATAACTTCACTACTCGGAGCTAAAAACTTGCTCCGACTGGGTGAAAAATAGACAGATTTGCATAAACATGTGTGCATGTTAGAGTTTCAGCACATGTGGGTTATTTTTTCTGAAATGTCATCGAATTTTAATCCTTCGATAATAATTATTCTGCTAGCTTTCATCACCATAAAAGACACATTATTCTAATTTCGAGGATGAAAAAAAAACCGCGACTCAGCAGTCCTAAGATGGTTTGCTTTCCGCAAAACAATTTGAATAAAACTTCGCTGCTCGCGGCAAATTTTCGCTTCAGTAACGATTAAAATTCATAAAGCATAAACACAAACACACCTTCGCGACAGGCAGAACCCTTCGCACGTAAAAACCGTTCGCTAGGGTTTGAGCTAGCAATCAGCGCATAAGAGATGTAACGGGGTCAAGCAAGATTCATGAAGCAGCACCGCCTGCCTGACAATAGGGAAAACACGCGGTCCAATCCAAACTGTCGGACGGGGTTGTGGATAAACAAAATAAATACGTGTCTGTTAGAGGGAAAAGATGTTCTGCTGCCATGTGCAGCTTCTATGTTGCACCACTTGCTGCTATGTGCGGAGGAATGACGAGGAAATAAAATTAATCACCTCAGAAATGCCGAAATTCGCTGCAGCGCTGTGCGTGAAATTAATGGTATTTTCCGCATCCATCGAGAGTTGGCTGCATCAAATTCCCTGCTGCGCACGATGATGTTCAACATTTGTGCTATGATTTTGAGAAATGATTCCGGTTTATTCGACGGAAAATCTTAACAAACAATTCCTCTTTTCCCCTTCTGAACTCCCGCAAAATGCGCACAGTGACACGACTGACTTCAACCAGTTGGTCAAAAAATCGTTACAAAAACCGGCACATCCGAACACATGCGGTAAATGGAAGCAAACTCGTATCGGATTTAAGCATGTTTGTTTCCCCGAGCGTTTACCGCGGCCACAATTTTGGAAGAGCACCGACCTAAAATCGCATTCATGCACACTGCAATTTCTTGAATGATTATCCGCCAACCGAAAAAAGCGACGACCGACGACGACGGCAGGCAGCTCAGCCAGCAGTGTCAGCTGTCACACAGCAAAGGAAAAAGTCCGGACTGAATAGGCGCCATTCATTCCGTTCGCCGAAAAAACTCGCTCCACTACTGGGGATTTTAATTTGCAACAATACCGCGCCGGCATAAAAGATTACCAGATCTCTCCCGAGCTGTGAGCTGCTCTTGCTGCTTAATTGGGTTCGGCCAGTCAGTAGTGAATTAACGGCACACTGCGCGAATTTCGGGTTCCCGATACAGCGGGCTTCCAAAAAGAGCACCACCAGTGCTCAGACGATGCTAATTGAGTAAAGGTCGAACAGAATAACAAAAAAAAACCAGTTGAATAGTATTTTTTTATGTGCCTTTATGTGAAAAAAAAGTTCGTCGAGGAAAATGTATCCGCGTGTGTTCCTACTTACCAGGCAGACTATTGAATGCTATCGAAAATCTTATTGAAATATTGACGTCATCGCTGGACTCCCAGCGTGGAATAAAAATTTATCATTGACTGACGGTGAACCACGTCGGTAGTGGAACGGACATGATGAAAATAAATTTTGAGAAAAAAACTACCGCTTGCCTGTCGTTAATCAATAAAAAAATTATTCGCAACTGGGTTGGTTCGGTTGAATGTTAGTTTAAAAAGTCGGTTTTTAATTTATGATACACAATTGTCATATTTAAATTCGCTTTTTATCATACTCTCCTATAACCGTGCATGTTGCAGTTTCGGTGAATTTTCCACTAAAAGTCAAACATTGGAGCAGGAATAAAACAAGCTCATATATCACGCAGCGATGTTTACTGTTAAAGAATAAAAATCACTGCCCGCGTTGACTTGCCTTGCCTAACCAGCAGCACCCGCAGCTTAATTTTAGTCGGAGGAACTAACATGTGGGTTTCTAAGCCGATCGAGTATAGGTTTGCGTTCGTGTTTCAAGTAAACCGTCAATTAGTCTTGAGTTTGTTGTGGACATGGAAGTAGAAATCCATTCCGCCATCGACTGAAGACATAGAGAGAAATTTATCCGTGGTCCATTTACGTGCAACGGTGCAACGATATTTGGGCAACGGAAATGTATCAAGCTTATTGGCAGGTGCTCCAGAAACTATTATTTTTGGTTAATGGGAGATGGATTATTGATAAATTTAGAGTAGACTAGCAGACCCGGCCAACTTTCATTTAAATAAATTAAAACATTCTTAATTGATTCCATAGACTTCTAAAGATTGACCTTGCGATTCGTTCAAAGGTCTGAAAATGCATGACGAATCGGTTATTGGATAGTCCCAACTCAAGAGACAAATCTTTTAAAATGACTGAATTTATCGGAATGAGAACGTTCTCGCCTTTTGGCTTCTGTACATCACTTCGATTCTGATAATACTCATAATGGGTGGTATTCGGCCATTTTTAGCTGTTTTCCAGAAACCTTAAGTTTCCATCTTGGATTTAAAAATGCACGCCGTGTTCGGAGCATAACATGTAGCTTCGATGCACCTCGGATTTCTCTTCAACAAGAGTAAGTTTAGGGTCTAAACTTTCAAATTAAAGTTGTTTAAAAATATTCTGTCGACGAAAACTTGAATAAAACGAGTTCAACATTTTTTTTTTATCATTATTGCCCAGTTATGGAGACGCTTGGTACCTTGAAATATATGGTATAGTAACTAGAGATGGTCGGGTATGGGAAATTTGTTACCCGTACCCGACCCGTACCCGACTCAACGAAAATTTTCAAACCCGTACCCGACCCGAACCCGCCCTGGATTTTTTTTTTAATTTTTAATTTCAAAATGCTTGGGTACCTCGCACATTTTATGCACTGATTGTCATATGTGGTCTCTCGAGATGATGGCCGGAGTTAGGCTAGAACCGAGTGTGCGTGTGAACGAATGTTAATGAACCCAGAGTTTCAGGCGGTAAAGTTTAAAATAAACGACGAGTTTTATAAACACATTAAAGGGTCAAACGAATTTTGAAAGGTCAAAATTAGTATAGTTTATAACTTGAGAAAAATTTTATAATTCACTGCATTTGCCAAAAACCCGTAATTTTGAGTCTAGATTCGGTGTCATCGATAAATTCTAAAAATCGGTAAAAAAAAACAGATATTTCCGCACATGCGGCATCCTTGGTCACAGTACAAACCAAGACAATGCTATCGCTGTCAAATTTCATATATTTGTTTCGTACTAAACATCTCAATGCATAGTGGGAAAGCGCTGGCCATCAAAACAAATGTTTAAACGTCGGCTGTTTCATAATATTTTTCCATTATTGATATAACATTTAAGTACTTAAGTCCGAAATTTGGGTGCAATATCATAAAATTTGATTTTTTATAACTTTTCAAAGCTCGGCATACTGACGTTTTTTGACATATTTAAAAAAAATATGTCATTACTTTGAAACGCTCTGCAGCTTCAATGATTGCTTGTTTTTTTTTTGCCTCGAAGAAAAAGTTGATTTGTAGTTAGTTTTTATTACCTATTATAATATATAATATGGTTTTAATTTTTATAAAAACAATTTTTTTGCGAAATTGGGTTGATATGAGGAGTTGTGCAAAAACTACGTAATCTGTTTTTGTAAAGAGGGCGTCCTGTGGCGTTGCTTGTGGTTAAAGATCATATAATTCTGTTTAATAAAAAAGTGAGGGGAAAAGTGCTAAAAAATCATGAGAAATTAAGTCACGTGCTTTGTAAACCCTCCAAATAAAAAGTGGAATAGAGATTCGTGTTCAGCACCCCAAAATTAAGTAAATACCATATTTTTGTCGTATTTATCGATACTTTTTTTACTTGACAAGCATTTGTATTAGGTCGCCCCACTGTGCAATGTTCCGCGGTTTTCCTGACAGTTATGAAAAAAGCCCGATAAAAATTCCATTTAAATCAAAACCGTTGCAGGAAGAACTATTCAATCTAACATTAGAAAGCGATAGCATGATGTCATTCGTTTGGTGCATAAACTGCCGACAACTGTCAGAATAGGTATTGGGTGATCTCTCGATGCAGGAAGAACTATTCAATCTAACATTAGAAAGCGATAGCATGATGTCATTCCCTTGGTGCATAAACTGCCGACAACTGTCAGAATAGGTATTGGGTGATCTCTCGATGAGTGAGGATGTGCGATTTTTTCTCCGAACTAACCGATTATCGACATTAAGAAAACACCCAGGCTTGAAATTATAAAAATTAAGTTCTCATAATGCACGAAAATTGAATTACCCGTATCCGACCCGTACCCGACCAATTGAGAATTTTTCAAACCCGTACCCGACCCGAACCCGAAGCCTTGGTTTTTTAATAACCCGTACCCGACCCAAACCCGTAAAATAATTTTTGACGTTACCCGAAACCCGACCCAAACCCGTCGGGTACGGGTTTCGGGTAAAAATACCCGTACCCGACCATCTCTAATGGTAACGACATAAACAATGTGTGTGTGACAAAGATAAAATAGGAGATGAAACTGTAAAAAAATATAATCAGTTATGCAATATGATTTTAATCGATATGAAAAAATAATACAACATGTTTATGATAATGAATTTTCATTGTGGTTTTATATGCGGCTGCTATCATAAACATCGACTGCCTTGAAGTGTTCTGCTAATATATTTCATGCGTTTCAAGAACATGAAGATTTACCCATGTTTTAAGAGAATCATGGTGAATAGTTTCAATAGTCTGCTCGGAACCAAAACTCGGTTTCATAAAATTTTATAGTAAAAAACTTTGGACTTATTAAATAAGCTAGAACTAAAATCATCGATAGATTCACGTTATCCATTTATAATCAAAATCCCAAAGCACAACAATAAACACATTACTAGAGAAACATTTCAAAAGGTCCTATCTGCTTTGACCGATTTTCAGATCGATCACTTTCATTCAATCACCACAGCTTATTAAACACCCTTCATGACACGTTACTCGCACAAGTTGATAGTCGAGGGATCACTCTAGCCTTCTGAACGAAAACTACGCTTGTTTGAACCATCGCCAAAATGAAAAGACGCCCTCGTCAAACGATGAAAGCAGCAAGGACCTTTTGAAATGTTTATCTTGATTAGGTTTAATCAAACCATTTCGCTCTTATCTATTGCTCTAATGTGTATTAAGCAGTCATTAATACCATGAAACTCACATTTTTCACTCTGTCCACATCACCTCAAACATTGTCCATATTACCCCCACTCCAAAATATCCTTTTCATGTCCAAAAATCATTATTTTTATATTCGTTATTTTTCTATTCTTTTGACCTCCTGTTTTTTTTTTCATGTAAAAACACAAAAAATAGATCAATAATACTGTGATAATTTACATTTCCGGAATGCAAAACACAGACCACGAAATAACGGGAGTTTTCCTCAGAGGGTCCAAATTACCCTATTCTGATTTCGATCTATGTGAATTACACTTTTCACACATTTGTTGTGCGAAATTAGAGCAAAAGTTGTGCGAAACGAGAAAACACATTGATTGATTAAAGCATGAACTTTTCCGTATTCCGTAGATATTCCCCTTAAATTAGTAAAACTTACCAACGATTGATCACTTGATGACTTGTTTCGAATGGCCTTCAAGATCAAATGATGTTGAGAACTTCCAGCCAGCATCAAAAGGTTTCCTAACTTTGTACCTGTAATTTTAAGGGGGGGGGGAGTCATATCGAACGTTACCTATCGTTACATAGGGGGGAGGGGGTCTGGAATCTAGATTTTTAGCATTACGTAATTTGTGTACGACGCCTGAAGAGAAACTCAAGGTGCATTGAAGTTGCCTCATATGCCGATTCTGACACGGCGTGTGGCGTCTGGAGTCGATTTTTGGCTGCTGTAAATCATCCCGATCATTGTAGGCTGTTTTAAATATATATCTGTTTCATTTGTATGGAAGCAACTCCCCCCCCCCCATCTTCCAGAAAATGGAGAGAGTCCACCATAAAAATATTGCTAGCCCGGAAAACTTCCACATGTAAAATTTTGTTCTATGAGCTTGCTTAGTTCTCAAGTTATGCAAAAATGTGTGCTTCATTTGTATGGGAACCCTTCTTCCTAGTGGCGGGAGAAGTGTCAAACTACCATAGAAATATTTTTTGTTTTAAAAAACCTCTACATGCCAAATTTGCTTCCATTTGCTTGATTAGTTTTTGAGTTATGAAAAAAATTGTAAAAACCCCACTACTCTTCCAGAGTTGGGATCTTAGAAACATTTCTTGCCCCCAGAAACCTCCACATGTTAAATTTCGTTCCATTGGCTTGATTAGTTCTCAAGTTGTGCAAAAATTTGTGTTTCATTTGTATGGGAGCCCTCCCTCCCAGAGGAGGAAGGGGTATCGATCAACCACAGAAATATTCCTTGCTCCCGTAAACCCCCACACGCCGAATTTGCTTCCATTTGCTTAATTAAATCTCGAGGTATAGAAATATTTGTGTTTCGGTTTGTATGGTATCCCTACCAGAGCAGGGAGGGGTGCTTATGTACCATAGAAATATTCCTTGCTTCTTAACATATCCATGTGTTAAATTTGGTTCGATTTGCTTGATTAATTCTCGGGTTATACAGTAATTTGTGTCTCATCTTCTGAGCAAAGAGCAGGACATTTGCAACACGAAACCTGGCATTGTCGTGAAGCAAAATTACTTTTTCGGGTCATTTTTTAAATATCGGACACCAATGTTGGTGAAATTTCTATTGTTGAAATGTATGTTGGTTGTACACTCGGCTGAGCAGTCACAAACGAAAGTAGAACGACTTATTTCATACTTTTCGACGTTTAGTCAGTGACATCTCCAGACGAAACTGTGGGGATTTTGCGCCGATTAGAGGCTGTTTTACATTATCAGCTGGTTAACGAATGAATATAGTCCAGCTAATTGTCTGTGGCTATTGTGTTTGTGACTTGCATATATCTTGTTCGTTCCTTGTCCAGCTAACCGTCAACACTGATTGGGGCGATTTTGGGTACATTCCATAATGTTGATATTAGCAAAATCAGTGAAATTATTTCAAATAAACCATATTTTAAACTAACTTACAAATCTATTTACTGTAGACCTATTGCAAAGGCGGGTGGTTACATTATGGAGAGTAGTTTGGATTTGGAAGGGATAATACACTGGTGTTACTGGTGGTGAAATTGGATGACAGAGAAGGAACTAATTGGTCGCTGTGTTGTTGTTCGGAATAAAACCTGACAGAACCGCTACGCAAGCTGTATTAAGTCCATCTAATAGATTTGTAAGTTAGTTACAAATGTTTTTTGTTATAAATAATTTTACAGATTTTGTTAATATCGAAACTATTAAAATGTACCCAAAATCGCCCCAATCAGTGTTGACGATAAGCTTCAAAACATCTGAACAAGGAACGAACAAGATATATGTAAGCCCCAGACACAATAGCCACAAACAATTAGCTAGACTGTATTCATGTAGTAACCACTTTAGATTAAATCCCCACAGTTTCCCTTGAAGATGTCACTGACCGGTGACGAAACGTCGGACAGTAGGAAATAAGTCGTTCTACTTTCTTTTGTAACTGCTCAGCCGAATGTACAACCAACATATATTACGTACATCTGTAAAAGTCCCCGTTAATGGTTTCGTCCACATGAAGTAGTTCAGAATAGATTACACCAGGGGCGTAACCAGGGTTTCCTTCTGAAGTCAGGGGGATTATCATCCCCTTGATTAAAAAAAATAAATTTGACAATATTGAAGAAAGACGCAGGTTGACAGAGGGTAACCCAAATCAATGGCTATCATAAAGCGAATCAAGATTAGAATAGTTAAAGCGGTTGTTTATGAGACACGATCGCGAGGTTCACGTAGAACTAAATGTCAATGTATTTTTTAGGTTTGGGAATACCTACATTCGATTGGGGTTAATTAATTTAATGGTGTGAAGCGGTAAATTGTAATAATTCTCTCTCAACTCTCCTCTTTTACTGATTGATTGGTAACTTTGAGCAAAAGTGTTGATTTTGGAATGCCATCCACCAATCACATGATTCTATTTCTCTAGTTATTGTTCGTTGAAAGCAAGCAAACAAAACATAACGATAATACACACACGTTACCGGCACACTTACAGGTATTCACAGTGAAGTCATTCCATGCTACTTCGCACATCGATCCTGATCGACCATTTCCGATTTCGCTGAAACTTTTCACAGTTGTTCCTTTTCGAAAAAGAGGTCATTTTATGATATCAGTGCTTCATGTAGACTCGCGACTGCTGCTTCAAAAGGGCCTATTCAAAGTGATGACTGATAGATAAAACATTTCTATATCAGAAAAACGGCTTGTTTTATTGAAATGGTGTCTTCAGCAAAATTGTGGTTCTAGAAAAAATATATTCACTGTAAAAATTTTTTTTTTCTGTTCTACATTTGCCAATTTGTCACAAAATACTTAATATCTCAAAAAGTACCTTTTTCTAATTCTATCTATTTTTTTACATATTGAAGATGACAATATGTACTACTACCTGTCAAAATTTGGCGATGGTAAAATGAAGAACAAAAAAATTTATGAACGTTTGAGCGTTTTGACATTTTTATTTTGAATTTTTATTAATGTTTTTTTCTAGCTACACATAACAATGTTGAAAATTTATCACAAAAAGCATGATACCAATCCAACATCGAACATTTTTATATTGGCCCTGTTGAAATTGAATATGCGTAACTCACTGGCGAACCCTGTTATTATAAGGTTGTAAAAATAAGACAAACACACAGTAATCAATTTATAGAGTGCGTTTTTATATCAAGTAAACCCAGATTTAGAGAACCGGGAGCAGGGATACTGAGCAGAGACAGGTTTTGTTATGAGTCTTGGGCCTGATACAGTCCACGTCTCTTTTAAAAATAAACCAACTTTGCCAAAATGCCAAAAAAAAATTTTTTTTACCTATTTTCCATGGTATGCTTCAGTGGTCAAATGGCTGACGCGACACGACAGATCTGGACAAAATTACTAACATTTCCGGACATATTCAGCAATGCGGTGCAGTGCTGCGGTCCGCCGGTTGGTTCATCTGCTGTGGAACGCTACAATTGAATGAGCCGCCTCCTCAACCTTGCTGCATTCAAATCAGCTGCTACCCTGCCAGCTGCTGGTCAAGTCAATTTCCAGTAAGAGTCAATAGTCCTCCTGCTGCAGTAATCGGTTATACAATGATGAAGACTAAATTTCTGCATGCTAGCTTTTATACGTGACTACTGAAAGTTAGACTTCCGGTAGGCATGTCCTTATGGTATAACATAACAACAACAACAAATCGGTTATAAAGTCAGATCGTTTGTATACTTTAGCGTAGTGTGTTCTGGGGAAGAAGGCCAAGTTTTTACTCTGATTACTTAAAACATGCGTCTCTACATTAGCACAATAGTGAGCATCACAAAATCGCAATTTTCCGAATTTTTGTGGATACACAGCTAACTTTCCAATCGATTTCTGTATCTGGTGGAAACTGACTGAGTTTTAAGTTTAAGTTTTCGGTTTTTCAAATTGTACCCCTATAGTGCGCAAGTCACTCACTCTCAATACGGGTTGCATTGTAGTGGATATATGATTGCGGGAGAATAACATTCGAATTGTTATTTATCGCATTACAAACGACACGCAAAATACATATTCAAATATACCTGATTCAATAGCCAAAATACTCGAACACTTCACTTTACTCTAACATCCATTCCATTGTTTTTCGACCCGCCAGAGTAGGGTCCCCCTTAAGGTCAGCTGGATGGTAAACCCTACGTGCTTTGCCCATATATCTGAAAAACAAAAAAAAAGTATTTTCCAAAACTCTGAGAATGCTGATAATGTGATAATATTGTTGAAAAAAGCCTGCGAAACAGTTCCAGATTTCGAACGAAAAAAAAAAATGTTTTCATAAATGTTTTTGCACTGGAATTACTTAAACCACTTCAATTAATTTTCGTCATTTTTCTGGCAAGGGACGGACACCATATGCAACAAAAGCCTACATCTTTAGATTTGAAAAATAATTCAATCCAATTTTTAGTATTTCCGAAGTTATCGAAGTGTTGCGATGCTGGGTTTCTTAACCCATTCCCCGCGGGTGATGCCAAACGGCATCAGCTGACATATAAACTTTGATAACAGTTTAACAACTATACTTGAGATTACTGTAAATGTAAAATATTCTAAGCAGTTAGAGAACACATTGATCTTCAACATGCAATATAGTTTGTGCCAATTATGCAAGTGGTTGCTGAGTAATAAGAGTTTGAATGTCATTTTTCGATGTAAAAACTGATTTCTCTCCACGGGGATAGGGTTAATCAGTTTTTACAACTTTCAACTGCATCATTGGCATTGTCGTGTAGCCAAATCACTTCGTCGAATCGAAAACACAATTGACGCTCTAGCATATTTTCGTTGTATTAGATAGCTCCAAATCTTTACCGATAATTTGGGTAGTGACTAAATTAATGAAAACTATAACTGATTGAATTTGGTAATATAAAAACGTTATTGAACATGTCAATTAAAAAAAAGTTTTGTTCAAAACAATTTTATATCAAACTATGATTCTGGTTTTATTCATATACATTCGGTTCCGCGTTACTAACACAAGCATCAATAAAATTTAAAGCAGAAAGGATCGCTAATATTTGTTTCGGTTGCAGAGGTTGTTTAAAGAAGTTTAAGGAAGCCATTCATTCATATGAAAAAAACTTGTGCGTTGAGCGAAATGAGTTGACACATTGATTAATTAAGGCTTGAACTTTTGCGTGCACCATATGCACAACACGATCAGCATGACCTTTTTCCCTTCAATAGCTTCAGCATTGATGTTATTGCGGTGATGTTTTCTGGGCATAAATTTGTCGTACTGCACCCATTTTCCGCAAACATCCATTTCTTGACTGCCATTGGATCAGCTGTTCACAGGTGACTAAACGCTGTTCAACTTGCATTGGCTGCAACTCACGTGGGCCCCACGTACTCACTGTACCATTCCGTTGACTTTGAGGCGTTTCCCAACCGTTGATGAGTTAACTCCGAGCGATTCAGGCAACTCTAGGAGTATTCAACGTTTTGTCTCCATTACTTCATCTTCGAACTTTTTGGGTTGCCCGAGATGGTCTTCGTCTTTCAAACTTACAATTTTCACTTTAAAATCAAACAATCAATTTTCTGTAGGTTTACTCGACTAGAGCATGTCTGACATGAGCATCAACAGAAGTGCGTAAAACAAAATGTTATAAACACATTGAAAAAATGACACACGGTGAGAATGTCAGTAGCTTCACGGAACGCTGCGAATTAATTCCAACCTCCAACAGTTGAAGAAAGATATATGTGCGGCACTGGCCACAGTATAAGCTTCGTTCAAGAATGGCTAACTAGTGTTGCATATCCACCGGTAACGGTACACTGACTATAAGAAACCATTTACATGCATAACAGCAGTAGTAACAGTGTCGTTCGGTAGCTACGAAATGATCGCCAGATTGTATAGTGTACATATTCCGAGTTGACAAACGCGTCCCCAGATGAATGCTGAAGAGATCTGTCACTTTTCCTTCGAAATGACAGCCGGAGCTGTAATCGAAACGAATGTCGAACGTCGTGTTTACTGATTATCAATATAATGGATAATTGGCTCTGATATGCACGCACGCAGCAGCAGCAATTGCCGAACTGCTGACACGAAATCCATCGGGCACGTGACAACTTTTCGCTCGTCCATTCGCTGATTGTTATTCCACGTCATCGTTTGTCTGATGTAGGAGGTGATAAACCATGGTTATTTATGTTTTTCTTTTATCAACAATTTAACATTGACAAGCAAGCTTTCATATGGCGTTGGGTTCAATTTTTCAAACCAATTCCACAGCAAGACCCACCGTGCGCCGTCGAATTAAACATGCTTCATCAAACGGGCTGAAGAAGAGCAACCAATGCACTGAGCAAGAGTAAGAGAGAGAAAAAGAGCTCACGGCTGTGTCTCCAACAACAACAACAGCCCAAACCAATCTACCGACCGACCCGTCGAATAAACAGTCAGACAGACGGCCGCTATTGAGGAAGCGTGGAGGGGGAGTCATGCCAGCTAGAACGCGACTCAAGTCGATTTGAAATTGCCAGTGCGGCTTGCGACCGCGCAGCGCAGAGATTCGTCGCGTGAACTGCGCCACCTCAAGCGAAAGCGCAATCGCTTTGCTACCTAATACAGTGGACGGGACAATTGCGGACAAAATATTTATATCCCACCTCCAAAGTTATTAGCGAACCGGGAGCATTGTACTTTCACCGGACTAATGCACTAATTTCTGGCGTCGTTGTGATATGAAGTTGAAGCGTGCTGCTCTATCTTGAAAGTTATCTACCTAAGTCAGTGCCGTTAGTGTGCATATCTTCACGGTTGACAGATCAGAATGGCAACCACAAAAAAGCAAGTGCGACGAACACGGAATATAAATAAGTCTGATCCGTAATGTGTGTTGTGTTGGATGAATTTACGTCTTTTTTGACGGGTTTTGTGATCTTTTACCCTGCGTTGGCTCTAGTCAGAGCTTAGTTTGTGTACAGTGCGAGGCGGAACATTAATTCGAAACGAAAAACTCAGAAGCAGAACCAGTCGGCAGCATCCCCGTGATCTCGTCACTATAGCATTATCGTCATCATCATCGCTCTAGCGACTGGTGGTGAGGAGGGAGAGACGTGAGGAAGCTGTTTGTGGTGTGGTGATTAATTATATTGTGGT
Organism: Wyeomyia smithii; assembly: GCF_029784165.1. Taxonomy (NCBI): domain Eukaryota; kingdom Metazoa; phylum Arthropoda; class Insecta; order Diptera; family Culicidae; genus Wyeomyia; species Wyeomyia smithii. The sequence continues at coordinate 233,939,460 of NC_073695.1, read as the reverse complement.
GAGCCAATGGAAGCTGACGAAGTTCAGCATCTGCGACAGACAGCGCTTCGTTGTGATTTGAAACGCCTGAGCACTATCCGGGAGCGCAGCAGCCGAAGCAGCAGCAGCAGCAGCGATGAGTCAGATTTCCTAGATCTACCCCTTCCACCGGTGCCTGCACTGAAAAATGGTGAGCCTCAAACGACGGCAGTCACGCCGGAGATTTTGTACTCTCGTATGCAGGACTTCGATGAACTCGAAGCGCTCTCTCGGGAGGATCTGCGAACGGTGGACAGTAGCAGCAACTCCAACACAGTCCATGTGAATTCGTGGAGCCTCCAGAGTGAGGACGGCACCTCGGCCAGCTGCTGTTCGATAGATGAGGGGATTTTATATCTAGATGATACTGGAGAGTATGACGAGCGGTCTTCTGCCTATCGGGATAAATCACCCATTTTGCGGTCGTTGTCCACCTCGCCGGAGCGTCTGCAGCAGCGTCGCCGAAGGAGAACGAAATATCGCAGACGCAAAACAGGTGAATATATTTATGACGAAGACGTGACCGAATGACGGTGATAGAGTAGAGAACTGCGAAGTTGACGGTTTTTGGCACGATGTCAGTTGTGAAATAGATCGCCGGGATTTCAGTATGGCATTCTCGGAAAGAATAAAATAATTTCAGCTCTCGAATGAATTTTATAGGTACGAGGCGACTCTAAAGTTGTATTACCAAAGCTAGTAAACATCAGACGCACAGCAGAGAATTATGCTCAAAATTGGAAATGTCACATCTTGATCTGACTTTTATGTAGATACTATCGTTTAAAAGGTGTTATAGCCTAACTTATTATGATAAATGGAACAATTTCTGAAAATTCTGAAATTGCATCAAGATTTGGATTCAGACGCATTTCCTGCAGAAAATAAATTTATAAATAAAGCTTCACTCACAGCCAAGATAGCCGCACTAAACGTGTCCCATGTTCACCAAAAGTTCTGATAATGACACGATTCATACTTCACATACTTTGCCGTACACCGTCGTTGGTTTATTTGGCGTGTTGAACGAAACGCCAACGAAACACGTGCCATTGCCGACAGAATTCCAGTGAACGCTGAACAAATGTGTGAAGAAGGGCGCTTTTTATATGCACAGCCAAGTATTCAACATATTGAAACAATTTTTGGAGAATTTTTTGGAACGAAACTCGAACGACAGATTAATCATTAAAATGTAAAATCCCTGATAATATTTCGACCTAAAAATACTCCCTCGTAATTGTGCTTCACCAACACTCGTTGATAATCAACTTGTTATTGTTGGCTGGGTCGCCCACGTGAGGTCCCGTTCCTTGAAACACTCAACGTGATAATAATTACACTTATCCAAGTACATGACAACGATTCGTTGATATGCTCAAGTATTCTACTTGATTGAACCTTCAACCATGAGTGGACAATAGTGCAGGTCAGATCGAATTATCTTTCCTCTGTGCCGTTGCAAGACTCCGTTCTCCAGTCGCCTCGTAATATTTATTTTCCTCGTTCAATGTCAATCAATTTCACCGCTGAAGGAGCAATCATATTGTCCGTCTTTATTTTTATATTTGTTATTATTGGTGTTCTAGTCGGTCCCGGTTGACCTGTTTAAATTAACGAACAATTTCGTGTCAACTCGTGCAGCAAACAAGCAAAGTTATAACTGGAGAGAGATTACTTCTAAATCAGTGGAAAATCAAAATTCCAGTCGTTTCTGCAGATAATAACCGTTTCGTTTGCGTAGCGGAAATTGTTCAAATATTTGTTATCTTTGAATGTTTACCAGCACAGAAAAGGCGACACCTCCACCTAATCGGTGTCCGATTGCTATCATACTTTCGACGGCCGGTAGTCACAACAAGCATGTAAACACACTTCTGCTTCTCATGAAAACCGTCACCCTCATCGAAAGGGATCGGTTTACTGGTAATCATTGACAACTATTGGGAATGGGGATTTTGTCAATGCGTGTTCGACGTTAGAAGGTTGGTTGCGCTTCGAATGAGTAAATCAGATTTCGCTAATCGGATTGTTATGGGCTGTGATGTGCTGGAATGTGCCGGTGATAATGACGATGACATTCAGTTCGTGATTAGCCAATCTGGCATAACTTGTGTGGATGGGTATTCAGCATATTTTAGATGGCTAATCGGTTTCCGGACGGGATAAGGCTAACGACAAAAGGTTGATATCGCATTCCGCAATGAATGGATTGGTTGATTGATTTACTGCTGATGCTCTGATAATTGACCTTAGTCGTTTTCGAGCAGATGAAGTTTGCAATCGCTTCACACTCATTTTGAATATTGCCGCATCCCGAAAAAATAGTATCACCTGCAGTATAATTCTCCATGTTTTGACTTTAACTTAACTCGTGTTTTCGGCTTCCTAGAAAGTTGCGGTCTTCAGTAAACTTGAACAGATAGTGAAAGGCTTTCAGTTGATGACCAGTTCAGTGCAGAATTCTGCCACTATGTGGTGCTAATGAGCACGAATGTCGTCGTATTTTGACCGCACATCAACCGTAACAGTTTTCATGCCGAGAAATTTGATTATATTTCTTCAGTAGTTAATTAAGCAAAAAAATGCCCCAATTTCTCTTAGAAATTTTAATTAATACTGTAATTCTTTACAAGGGTGGATTTCCGAGATAAACTTAATTCATAACACTTAAAGTTATTTAGTATGCGTACAGTTTAGCCACGTAATGGTCCTAATCCCAACCAAACTGTCTGTAAACGGAAAATTTCTGACCTCTTGAACAACTTTGCTGAAGACAACAACTTCTCAGCGGTTTATTTCACGAAATAAAGTAAGTAGAGAATAAAACTGAAAACTTTATACACACTGGTACTACATTGTGTAAGAATTCCAACCAAAACCTATTGTTTCCAGCTTTTCTCCGTTATCGTTTGCCGCAGTTAGGATACCCTAATGCATGAGTGCTACGAATCTTCAGCCAGAATTTTTATTTGTTTCCTTCACGATTGTTTCCTGCACGATGGGAAAATCAATGCTCTCGCCAATTCATAAAAATTAAAACTATCAAGGAATCACGTGGTCAAAAGTTTACAATTACAATTACATTTCTTGTAATCAACATGGATTTTACTTCAAGAGATCCGTCGCGACCAACCTGTCAATGGATGTGGGATTGCAAGTAGATCCTGTGTATATACGCAGACTTCAAGGCAGCATTCGATTATGTCAATTATGACATCTTTCTCCGGAAGCTGAATAAACTGGGGCTCCCTGTCATGCTCGTGAGATGGTTTCGATCATGCCTGACTGTCAGAGTTGTATGTGTTGCTATTGGGTCGTAATATTCTGAGCCGTTTGCTATTTCTTCTGGAGTCCCCCAAAGAAGCAATCTGGGCTCACTTTTGTTCTCACTCTTCATCTATTACAGCGAGAAACACAGCTCCTCTTTGCGGACGATACCTTCGGTGATTGGAGCAATCGAAATCTCCTTACCCTGTGCGTAGATCCCATAACACGTAAAATGTGCCCAAAACAATATCGATAACGAATTCACTCAGCTAATCTAGTTGATTAAGACCGCTATTAGCCCCCAACTAAATTGATACGCTTGATATTCTCACGGAATTTTCGCTAAAAATATATATATATACACGACCTGCCACAAGTTTGCAATCGCTTCACTAAATGTTGCAACACCCAGCTTTAATATTACAGCACCCCGAAAAGTTTATCATCACCTAATGTGGGCAAATTTATACAACTGTATCACGGATACCGACAACCTATAGAGTTGTGGTTTTAAGAAAAGTTGTTCAGGATCTTGTGAAGTCTTTTAGACCACAGTTTTCTAGAAGGATGGAATCGTATTATAGATGAGTCAGGATCGAAATACGAACAATTGCGTGTACATTACCACGCAAATAGTGGTGAAATTCCGTACTTCATTTCTCATTTCGAACAACTTCGCTGAAGACCGCAGCTTCCTAGAAAGTAAGAATCACGGGATAAGTTAAGGTCAAAATATGAAGAATCGCGTTCACATCAATGCCACTTAGCGACAGAGTTCTGCACTGAACTTTTCACCAATCAGAAGCTCTCGACCTTCAGAAAAAATTTGTTAAAGACCGTAACTTTCCAGTTGTATATTTTATTGGCAATCAAGTCATGATTCATCTGGCAGTTAAGGAACTGTTCTTTAAAACGTAGCGATTGGCTGAAAGCTTACTGACATTTTTTCGAATTTTTAGATGGCACCGCTAGGTGAATTAATTCGTCTTTTCATAGTATGTTTCATATCTCTCAGAAAAGTAATAAAACCGAAATGCTTTGCGTGATAAATTCGAGTGTGATAAAAAAGAAACGTAAAAAAAACGAACCGCGATAAAATCGACACGTCATTGTATTTGCTTGAATTGGCTATTCTACAGTCTAACACGCGTGAGTAACGAAAAGAACAATATCATCAAGATTCCTGCCTGTTAGTCACCTACTATATTTCAGAAATGTATGAATGTTAACGAGTTGATACTCCAGTTTAGGCATGTTTTAAATATTTCTTAAGTAACCATCCTTTTTCATTCTGCTTGTTCTTCCTGGGCCTTTGAAGTAGAGCTACGTCTCTCAGGAAGTACGGCTACCTAGGGGTGTATAAAGAAAACCTAAACACGGAAAATGGGACAAAAGTTGTCTCTTTTCAAATGTTCATAAGTCGCTATTTTTTAACGGATTTCCTTCATTCTTGCAGCAATCAAATGTAAAATATCATATATCTATGCATCCGCTCAAATGCAGAAAATTGTCAAGCCTTGTTGAAACGCTGATTTCGACCTCACTCAATGCTTGTTTTCCCTAGCACGGTCGATAGAATATACCTGGAATAAACCTGGAATGCTCTCTTTGGGTTATATATACCCTGTCTCTACTCAAACCAATCTGCTTTATGGTGGATAGCCACAAAGACGATTCTAACTAAATAGCAGCTGGAACCAGCAGCGTTAGTGGTAGGTGCAGCGGCACTACTTCCTCTAGTAAAAAGCTGCCTTTGTGCGGTAGCGGCAGCATCAGCGGTAGGTGCGTTAGCCAGCACTTTCTCCAGTGAAGGGCTCTGTCATATTTAAGCCACACATAAACGTCTTTGGATGGCAATCAAAATCTGTCTCTTTGAAAACAGCTTTTCATAGTGTTATCAGAAGAGTGCCTTAATCCCACTGTCGGAGATATGTAGCACAAAGATGCGATAAGCATCATATCCGATATTGAATGGAATAGAATATTGCCCTTTAGAGGACAAATTAAAAATGTATTTGAAGAGTTGATATTTTTCCGTTAATTCGTTACACTTCATTCATAATGTCTGAACGCATTGATAAAGAGGGCTGTAGCTCGGCATTATCTCTATGATCCCGCACGAACTGAATTTTGTTTTACTTCAGCAACGTACAACACCCAACACTAGCGTAATTAAGTGTTGCGTAACTAAGTGCAGTGCCCTTTGTTATCGACTTCCCGACACTAAAACGCATATTCAAGCGTTGATTAATTTCCAGCCTCAATTATGCAAACAGTGCTGAAAAATAGTCCAGCCTTGTTCAGTGTTATTAATCTCGCTCATAAACAGCATACAACAGCTTGAGGTTCTCGTTGCTATCGCACACACATAGGAGTATACTCTATTCAATTTCAAAATGATTTCTCGTTCTTTTTTGCTACGTTCCTCTCATTAATCGAAATTCCTAACTTTGTTTAAAAAATAAAGTTTCGATTTACAAACAAATGTTAAGACCAGCAATGCTTCATGCTGTACCGATCTGGTCAAGTTGTTGTTTAACAAGGAAGAAAATGCTTCAAAGGATTCAGAACAAAATTCTGAAAATGATTTTGCAACGTCCTCCTTGGTTTGGTACACTCGAATTACATAGACTTATTGGTTTGAAACATTAGAAGCTATGTCAAATAAAATTACTAACAATTTCCGACAAAAATCGTTGCAATCCTCAATTGCTACGATAAGCTTTCTTTATTATCAATAAGTTAGCAAGTAAGTTAGTTGTAAGTTTACTTCTGTTTTTTGACAAGTAGGTTCAAATTTAAAAAGTGTTGAGAAGTCACAATTTGTGATTGGTCACACATACTCATTATTCACTAATATTTATCATAAATACTTAAACTACTAACAACCCTTTGCTATCGAGACTTTCTGCTTTGTGCTGGTTCTTCTCCAGGTCTTAATAATAAATGTTGATTCACACGAGTTTTCTCGGACCAACCGCAAACTCACATTCACGCACTCCCGTCTACTCTCCTACTCGCGAACACGACCAGCCGAAGACAATTGTTTCAAGACTGTGATGATTGCGGAGGAACACGTTCCAATGTGCAATTCAGGACTACGAAGGAAGGAAATATGTTTGCTTTTATTATCAAGAACTGCGAATTTTCTTTGTCAGCAACAGAATACCAGTTGAAATTGAAGGCTGTGAACAGAGCTGCGAGTATTGACTGTCAGTAACAGAATATCAGTTAAAATTAAAGACTGTGAATATCGATGAAGCATGAACGAGCTAAAAATGAAATTACTTTCAGGTTCAATGGGTTGACAGTGGTAATACTGACTACTGCGATTCCGCATGCGCTATGTTATTTCAGCGATATTTATGTGTTTGAGAAGTAGATGCTCATTTACTTCATCGGCTTTTTGCATTGGATTGGCTTAGATCAAATATATTCAACATGTTTGTAGACAATATCATTTTTTCCAGTTACATGATTTTCAATGAGAATCGACACGGGTAGCACTCAATATCAGTGTTCATTTGAGAGAATAAAGTTCACTCACACACATTTTGACAATCGCATATGAGAGTTCGCGTAGGTGCGAACAACCTTTGGAATCTTTTTTAACTTCGTAGTCGCGAATACTTTTCAGATTCTCCACCTCACTCTCGGCTGTCGGTGCACAACTTGTAGATAGCAAAACTGGTAGATGAAGATAGCATTTTCGTTTTTGAGCACAATTTTAGTCGAGTACTCTAGGTCGAGTAGGAATTGCGTACCTTTCTACAGCCGCTGAGTAGAAAGACAAAAGAGTTTCTGCGTGCCGGTGCACGTTAGCTGCTGCTCTGGCGAGTACGTGAAAAATGAAGAGTATCTCGAAAGTGTACGTGCCGAAGACTTAAGAAGCGTAGCACATGTTTCGTTCTCCAGCAGAAAGAACGAGAAAGGTTTTACTTTTCGCTCGCTTTGCAACACTGGCCTTTTTTAAACGCAGAGTTAGATTGAACTGATTGGTCGTTTAATGCTTGCTTTCCCTAACACGGTCAACAAAATATTATACCTTGTTGACCTGGAATGCTCAATTTGAGCTATTTGAGAACCTATATTTGCTGAAATTAATAATTTTACTATCGGATGGTTCCACCAGTATTACTTTGAGGTGTTGTATTATTCTCGTACAATTAACTCCCAGTGTTCATTGAGAAATCTATCAAACGATTAGTTAGTAGTGAGATAGCTAAATACGCGAACACCAAATAACAGAAGGGGTTATACGCAAAGCTACGACCGCATGGTGGACGTAGAACTACACAAGATTATTTGTCACATTACTTGCATCACATCAACAACTTTTATCCAACACTAGAAAAAACTCGCTGAAATAATGTGAAAGGAGAATTTACGGATCATCCCGGTGATATTCATAGGCCTAAAATCGACCCCAGTTGCCGTTTTGAATTTTTCCAGGGGCACATTATTTCCAGAGAGGTATTTTATGAGTGTTGGATAAAAGTTATCAACATTGATATGAGATAGTCATATCATTCACAGAAGAACCGATCACTCACGAATGTAACAATGCAAGTGTTGTAACGAAAAGCTCTATATAGTTCTATGCCCTGTTTTCTTTGTTATTTCCTTTATAATTTTAAATTTCTGAAGGAGAATCTGAAAAAACAATAGTTGCTAATTTTTAACTTCTATTGCATGCATTCAGAACATCTAACTGTTAGCAGCTCCATTAACTCTCTAGTTCCCAAGCCCGCTTTTCGACGGGCTTCAGCAAAATATTATAGATCTTTAATCTTAATTCCAATTTATGTCAGTATAGTCTCATCTATCCATCCAAATATTTTGTTTGTTAAATGAGATTGGTTTGACTGCTAAATTACTTGCTAAAGCTGAAGATCATAAAAACCAGAAAAAAATTTAGAAAATCTATACCGAGCGTCTAAAAAATTTTTTGCTATATACGGTGAAATGTAAACTCACTAGTATTCTCTCATTAAAAAGAAAAGAAAAGTTAAAGAAACTAATAAATGTTTGCCGTATAACGAAACCCGTCGAAAGCGATCCCGCTTTGAACACCAAGTTTTTTAGCTGGAAAACAGTGTTTTCCAAAGGGACGACACGTGATAGTAACGCTGATAACTTTTTTTTTCCTGTATGGAACTTCCCCACTGCGACCAGAATCGTTGATCCATTGTGGGAAATAAAATTCTAATTATTAGAATACTGTAGATAATTTTGTTGACATCTCTATTGAAATTGTTGACGCTGTTACGCAGTCAAAACTGATGCTGGGGGGCCCGGGACAGATTTCTTCGCGGGTCTTTTTTTCTTAAAAAAATTAGAGGTAAGAAATTCAAAATTTTGAAATGACTCAAGCCTTCGCTGAAAGATGCTAAGCAAAAAATTGAAAAAGGTCTACACTATGTCTTCAAGTCTAGGGGGGGGGGCTTGTGTCGAAAGGCCGGGGGCATTAGCCCCCTTTGTTCCCCCCCCCCCTTAAATCCGGGCCTGCATGGCTGCCTGTTACTGCAGTTTAGACATGTTTTAATATTTCTTCAACCATTCTTTTGAATTCTGTTTATTTTCTATAATCTTCTTTTGAATTTAGATTATTTGTTCATATTTTTTTTATAATACCCTGTTTTCTTTGTTATTTTAGTTCTAATTTTTAATTTGTTTGATGAGAATCTAAGAAAAAAAAAATCATTAGTCCCCCATTTAAGGCATTTATCACTACTCTTAATTTATAACTGTTAGCAAAATGAAAATGTTCACATGTTAATTGTCGATTTACAGTTCAAACAGTGTCCCAATATTTTTTTTATTTTCCCTTTTTTTTGAAAAACTAATTGGTTTATTCCATCTATATACATTTGACGTCCGTACTCTGATAAACGAAATCACCGAATTCTATAAAATAACATTTTGCTTCATTTTGAACAGCTCTCCTAAGGCTGATGACATATTGGGGCGTAAAACTAAGTGTAGCAAAAAGCGCCGTAAACGCGTCTGATCTGCTTCGTAGAACGTCTATGTGAAATGCTCAAACCGGTCATACTGAAACGGCAACGACGCGTCGGTAGAGGGGGCGAAACAGAACGAGCAGTGCTTTGACGCGCGTATACGTACACTGTAATACCATGTTCAGACTAATAGTGAATTTCTTTATTCCACTGTGTGCGGGCAAAACTGCCGAGGAATAATAAAACGTCATCGCCATTTAAGACGCAAGTAAAAAAGAGATGCCAGATAATTGTTTACGAACTTAGCACGTGCGGTGGTGGGTTGAAGCTGACAAATTTTACAGTGCGCTTCGGGCAGCACGGCAGGTCAAAACTGGGTCAAAATTGAGCGAATAAAGAAGGGTTTTGACAGCAGTTAGTGCGCTTCCAGGTCAAAACGAGGTGAGCTGGTGGAATAAAGAAATTCGCTATAATCCTTTCATCGCCAGGTGCTTTATATTTGCTTTGTTTTGGTTTGGTTATTGAAAAAACAAAAAAAAATAAAATACATTTTTAAAAAGTTCGGCTTCCACTAAATAAACAGCACTCAAATTGCTTCTTCAGGCATGCAACAGTTGTGAAAACAATTGATCAAAGTTTTATGTACGTAGTCTTCATAAATCAAGAAAAAATTAGATTGCAAAATTCGAGTTGATCGCGACCACGTCCCGTTTCACCTTAAAGAAGCAAAAAAATTCTTCATCGGACGACGCTTCTTTTTATTCCACTTCTCTCACGCGCGAAGCTTCGCTTTATTTTACGCCTCACTATGTCATCAGCGTAAGGCTCATTAACGGTCCGTTATTTCTGTATCCTAAAAGGTAAAAACAATTTGTTGTTCTTGTTTTTGCTGCTAAAAGGGTTCAAACCCCTACAAATCTTCTTGTGTGCACAGCATTGGTGAAACTTTTCATTAAAAATAACCCTTGTTCTCATAAACAGACAAAACGGCCAAAAAGACCGAAGACGATTCTCACAGCTTGACTTAATTTCGAGTGAGTGCCAAGTACATACATGAAGACGTTAATAGAATATAAAAACGATGTTAGCTCGCTGCGTTTAAATCGCACCTTGTTGTGGTGTTTGCTTTAGCAATTCGGTCTTCTAATTGGTCCCAAGGTATGACACTGACCGAACTAAACAGTATCAAGCAAATACTTCCAATCAAATTATGTTTCTCACAAAATTTTCCCATATTGCAATGCGCATGTAGCATACCAGGGCAACTAGCAACAATTGGCTAGCCCAATAAAGCGCTTAGTGCCAGCACTCTAGAATCGAAGGAGGAGAAAAAAAATTTCTTCTGCTGGATTTGCTGCGCATTGTTTCATAATTGAGGAATTCCTATTGAATTTTCCCGAGAGCGTTTCACGGCCCAGCGCACAGCGAACATGCGCTTCGTGCAGCGAAGTTATTGGATAAATAACTCAACTCCCGGTGCGGGATTGTATAGGTGATTGTTGGCCTCGTGGCCAAACAAACTGATGAACCATAGCGCGACCTGAGTCAGACAATTGCAGCTGGGGGCAAAGGGTTCAATTGAAATTGAACAAAATAGCTCTCTTTAGCAATTACTCGACTGTTTTGGTCGCTTTGTTTAACTTCGTTAATGACGGCCTAAATAAAATTGCTCTTTATCATAGTTCATTTCCCTGTGAAAGCATAATTTGTTTTCATCCCTTTTCTCTAGATACGTCTACCTGCCGTGACGATGATTTCACCTGGGTCAACTCTAGGAACGAAGCTCCGAAGGCCTCCGTCGAATCGGATCGTAGATCAACTTCGCATACAACCGCCGGTGGCCGATCGATGAGAAGCCATGACACAAATGCAAACGTTGGGCCGTCCGGGGCAACGGGTGCTTCCGTAGCTCCCGGCAGTGGCAAACCGCCTCGCCCCGTAACCGGCAGCCTGGACCGTAGGAGGCACAATCTGGGTGCGAATCGCCATGAACGAGACTCCAAAAGTCGTAGCACTCATTCGCTGAAGGATAAGTCCTCTTCATCGGAATTTCAAAAACCCGACTCCATGTCGAGCAGTTTGAGTTTGAACTCGAAAGGTAAAGCAACACCTAAGCGTAGTGGTCATGGACAGCAAGCAGCTGACGATAAATTTTGGATCTTTGAAGAGCATCAGCAGGATTCGGGAAGCTTCAATAATTATAACAGCAGCGGGAGTAGTCATCAGCATCAGCATCATCATAACAGTAGCAATAATAACAGCAGCAGGCAAAGTCCTCGTATATGGGATCCTCCTCCGCCGCCACCAGTGTCACACTGGGATCCTCACTACTATTGGAACTGGAATCATCAAAGCCGGGAGGAGCTGCGATTGATTGATTATCACCGCAGACAGCAAGAACTGTACCGATATGGAAGCAATGGAGCTCTTAGCGGTTCCCAGGAACTAACTTGCCCTAGCGGCTGCTGTAACCGTGGTTACTATCAACCACATCCACCTCCACCACCACCACCGTGTTGCTCCTGCGATCACAGCAGAATGATGTGGGGAAAAGACTGTCAGGTTGGCACCTTGTTGTAGCGAAGAACCATAACTGAACTTGAAATCATTCGAAAAAAAGTTGATGTTTCTAATTACTAACAAACTTTCCTTTTTCTAACCCAACAACAGCGCCAGGACACGGACGAGCGTCTCCGCCGGCTGCAGACCGACAAAGAGGCACTGGCCCTGCAGGTGAAGGTCCTTACCGAACAGGTACAGTCACAGAGCACCAAAATTGCCGACCTGGAGCGAACGGTGAGCGAGAAAAACCAGCTGCTGTCGAATGCGGACGATCTTTTGCAGCGAGTAAGCCAATTTGCCAAAACAGTTGGCATCCAGATTGACAAACAGAAAGTACCGCGATTTTTTATTTTTTTCATTTCTCACTATTTAGTTGCCTACCTTTTACCTCCTCTGTCTCTAGACTAGACCTAGACCTAGACCTGTGCAGTGCATCCTCGTATCGTATCGATGTTTTTTTTCTCTGTTTTGAGTTGCCTGGAAGGGAGGACTAGTTATACTTCCCGTCCTGTTTTTAGTAGAGTAGAGACCGGAGATTGCTTCCGAAATTGTGTTCTCCGGGCAAATAAAAGGTTCCATTCAGTTGTGTCATCGTTTCGAATGCTAAAGTTCAATGAAAAATTCTAGAAGTCAATTCATAGTACGATTGAATGGGATTAGTTTAGAAGTGAATGTTTTGCATCCCCTCGATACGCTAGTTTATGTTTAAAGTAATTAAAACGTGTAGAAGCGAAGGCGTGCATGTAAATGTTCGCAAGCGCATTTTCAGTTGGTGTATAAAATTGAGTAATTGTTGAATGTAGATAAAACAAAAATCGTTTGTCAGATGGTTGCCATCGTAGGTTAAGATATTTTTTAACAAATTTATTAATCAATCCAGCACTGTTTCAATTAAAATTTAACAATTTAATATTTAACGGTAGATTGATTCAACAATCGTGCTTACACAATGATTAATGTTCGCTATTTTATATTAACTAATGCATGACTTTGTCTTTCTTTTTGGAACGGTACGAATGACTAACAATGTATCTACTTAATTTATCGATTATTACGCATGAAAACATTTATTTAAAAAATACTGGTTTGACGTAATTTTTTCACACTATTGCATTTTTAAACTTATAATATTTTTGACATTTTAGTACGGTAGTTCATAAATAATTTTATGCTCTGTGAAACGCAGAAATCTAGACTTTATGCATTCATAAAACCACAACGCCTCTGTGCCATCGCTTACAGTTGGTGGTAAAAAGACAAACTCAGCATCTTTAGAAAATACCTCTAGCTACAAAGCTTTGTCGTTGCTTGTCGTTCTTGCATTGAGAGTTGCTTAACACAGTCGGATTTTTTTAATTGCGTCACGGTGAAGAACCCGCGTAAATGCCGTCTGCGCCACGAATGTAAATATTGCGATGAAAACCATAAAATGTGCGTTAATTAACGTGCATTTCAAGGCGTTGAAAAACAAATTTACAAACTTGAACACTGACGTTAACGCGCGATAACAAACGCATTTATCATTTTTTTTTCTCCACCAAATTACTGCCTCAAATCTGTCCGTTAAAACATTACCGCATCGATAAAAGTTCTGAGAGAAAAAAGCAGGGGCTTTTACGCTCACCCGAAGAAGCTCATAACTGAAAAGAAGCAACCCAAACAAAGCAAAAAAATCACAGCCGAACTCCCGTTCGTCTGTTTGCTGACAGCGAAATGATCCGTGGGTAAGGTAAACAAATTGTTTTCTTTGCAAGAGAATCTGTTTTTGTTACGTTAAACTGGCGGTCGACTCCGATTGTGAACCATGAATCTTCCCATTTTAGAAACTTGTTGAAGCCTTTTCCAATCTAGCTAGATTATTTTATTTTTATTTCCAGAAAGTTGACCTTCTCCGGAAGATAAAATGTGGAAAAAATGCTCATTTCGTGCCGGACAAACAGAGAAAATTAAAGTTTTTGTTGAAGCAAAAAAACCTTAGTACAAGTACAGGCTTGGTTGCACGCCACTAAACGAGAAAAATTAGGAATTCACATTTGCATAGCGGGTCGGCTGACAACCGCTTCTCTGATGGCCAAATTACTAAAAGGAGTATTATCGAATGGGGAAAACTTAAACTCTAGTATTCTAGTAGAACCTGCTCGTACAACTTGGTAGCAGTTCACGACACTGCACTGTAGTAGGCCCCATATGGGTAATAAAAATTGTGCTTTGAGAAGCGGCAGGAATCTGCCACCAGACGGTTTATTTTTTTGTTGCGGTAGCCACCGAAAAACTGCTTCTATTTGCATGTGAATTTTTAATGTGGAAACCGAGAAGCTTCCTGCCGGACTGGTTTCTCGTCTGTGTTGTGTCCTCCTAACCGAGAATTTGTTATGCATATTTTAGCGCCGCTCTGATACTGTCGCTGTCCATTGGAGTGATTTTTGCTAGAGTTGAAATCTTGATCTACCCTGCTCCCGAACACAATTGCATGTGATCGACGTTTGTTCTAACTGAAAATAATTCCAACAACGATGATGCTTATATGTTACAATAACTGCGGCTATCGCTGTTGAACATACTGTGCGACGGCTTACAGGACACTGTATGACTAAATAGAGAACGAGTGAGATTGTCGAGCAAAATTATGTATTCTAGCTCATGGCATGAAATGAATCTCTTGGACAAATGTTTGGCAATGGTCATAAGGAAATCAACGACACATTTTGATTGCAGTTTCGGTGATTACAACGGCAGCAAATTTTGATAACTGACTGGATTTTTTTTAAGAGTGGTAAACTTAGAAAACTTAAGTTTGAAACGCTCTGGCTTGTGAAGGTGCATTCGAAGCCAGTGGAAATATTGATCATCGTTATGTAAAATACTACTCTTAGAAATAACTTCTACCAAAACAAGAACTGAATTTGGTTCCACTCTGTGGAGAGTGGCCCTCCCTTGGATCCATGAAATATGGGATAGCAAAGTTTAAACGGGGCCAACCACCCCATAAATAGTTAATGAAATTCACAAAAACATCTCCAAGGTTCTTAGACCTAAGAGACTAAGCTGACGAACGTAGGAGGTATGTTGAAAAGTACTGTACGTAGAGTCGGAATTTGGTTCACCTTGGAGGAGGACAAATTAATTCATGGCCATTTGGGATGGTTTAAGACCTCGAAGTTTCTATCGTTTGATTTAGATTTTAATTTCTCAGCTTATTTGGCACACAATGTCAAATGATGACGGAGAGATTTTTCTATTTTGGAGATAGAAATGTTTTAACTCTCTCCCCGCGATGAGAAATCGAATTTTGCCTCGAAAAAATACCATCAAACCCTTGTTACTTATCAACTACATATACTATTGGCAGAAACTGTATATCATATGAAAGCTTAATCTGTTCTCTAACCGTATTTAACAGCTTCACTGTTCAAAACTTCAAGTACAACTGTTGAACTGTATTCTAATTTTAGATGTCAGGTGATGCCATACGGCATCACCCGTGGGGATGGGTTAATCTATAGTGTTCACTAAATATATCAAATGCGTCTCCATCGAGCATTTCGGTTACCAAGCGTCTCCATTGAAGAGTTGCAGTGGTTTCTTTTTTAGTCCTCTACGTTTCTCCATTTTTCTTGAACGCGAGTCTCCCCGAGACTACCGTTAGACATTGCCTCAAGGAGAAGGGCGAGTGTTCTTAGTGCACCCCCTAATTTTTAACGACTTGGTTGACTTAGTAAAAGCAGAGTTAGCCTTCACCAGGCTTTGGTTTACTCATCTTCATCTTAAAGAGAAAACAGTTTTCTTCCCTCTTAACAACTGTGAGCTTACATTCAATGTGCATCACACCATATGCTGTAGAGAGAGCGCAGAGTAATAGTTTCTCTGTCGAAAAAACGCTCCTAATTTGACAGAGCAAAAACCCAGTGAAACTCTTGAAAATTTCTCATCCGCGCACGCAAGAGAAGTGAACTGAGCATTGCGTTACCGTTCTCATCGCTCTGGGGTGCGGTAAAAACAGTATAAAATCGAACTATCTGCATAATACGCACCCATGGTGAGTTGTGAATCTTCCTATAATATTGAATTCGAAAACGTTTAGGATGTGGCTTCAATGCACAGTGGGGAATCGCTGGCCATCAGCCAAAATATTTTTGTTTTCGTTAGCTGTTTCATAATATTTTTCCTTTATTGCTATAACATTCAAGTGTCTGAATCCAAAATTTGGGCGCAATATCATGAAATCTGAATTTTGTATGACTTTTCAAAGCTTGGCGTACTGACGTATTTTGTCTTTTTTTTTTGAAAAAAAGTACATTATTTTGAAACGCTCTGTAGCTTCAATGAATTCCTGGGCTGTTTCCTTCTAAGAGGAATACCCTCAATGTCAAATTTAATGTGTTTATGGTCTGATAAACTGGGTTCATCAGAAAAATGCCAGCTTTTGACTCCGAGGCGCTACATAGAGTGAGATCTAAGACCTTTTGTCTAATAGCATTTGTGAAAGTTGGTTCGTTCCCTATATTGCATACATCAACGTTGTTAGAAGTAAGGTATTCAAGCAGGGACTTACCTCGTTTGTTGACATCTGAATTGAGCGTTGGCATCCCAGCCTATGATGAATGACATAATGATGTCTCGGCAGAACCCCACAAGCGCTGCGACTTCGGATGGCGGTATTTCGTCTACGTCACACAGAAAATAGGCGCAGACAACGATCGTCTCTTGTTTGTCATTGGGACTTCTACCGGCTTAATCCATTTGGATGAGTTCTGTAATGGAAACAAATTTAATATTTCTGTTCAAGATGCAATTATCTTCCTAGGATTAGTCCTAGGATTTGACTTGCAATAGATCAACTTACCGTTTGTATTGACTAGAACAAGAATCTAGGCATCATAGACCCATCGGAACTTGTGACCAGACCAGGACTGTTGCCATCAGCGGCGACGCTGGGATTTGCTGTCTGTGCGTCTTCTGCAACAGGCTCCTGTTACAGCAGCCAACAGGCGACAAAAGAGTGACTGTCACGTGTTGGCGGATTACGGCTCTGAGAGTTGCGAAAAATAACCTTAAAAAATATTAAAATTGTTACATTTTTTATTAAATTGATCTACACAATGAAGAGTCTTTAGTTGACCAAAATTTCGAATCAGAGCTACTCGGTATGATTTTTTGAAGCAGAATCAAATTTCGACGGTGCACTTTCAGAATTTAAATAAACAATCATCGTATAGACTGTTCCGAAAATTATAAATACATCTTCTTTCTTGAATAAAACAAAAAAAACAGGATTTTTCGGGTCATTTTATTCTTAAATATAGATAACAAGTGTTTTCTTTCCAGTTTCAATTCAAGTTGGGATTATTTTTCGTAGGATACGCGAATTCTCTAACTTTTCTCTTAACACTACTCATAAGCTTTTGCACAGTGTGTTCTCCGACCATTTTTACCACTTTAAGCCAATCTTTTTTAAACTTTTCAACATTGTCCGCTGGTTTGACATATTTCCTCAGCTTTGCCTTGGTCAAAGCCCAAAAAGTTTCAATAGGGCGAATTTCAGGGCAGTTTGGAGGAATCATCTCCTTTGAGACACATGTGACATTTTTTGTTTTATACCACCCTAGTGCATCCTTAGAGTAATGGCAGGAAGCAAGATCGGGCCAAAAGATTGGAGGATTGTTATGCTGCTTAAACATGGGTAACAACCTTTTCTGCAAACACTCTTTCACGTAAATTTTACCATTCATTGTGTCATTCGTAATGAATGGACGAAATATTTTCCCACATTCACAAATGGCCTGCCAAACCATTACCTTCTTGCCGAATTTTTCGGTGTAAATGGCTTTCACTGGTCCAGGGACATCCTTTCCCTTCGGTGATGTATAATATTGCGGTCCTGGCAGAGTCTTATAGTCCAGTTTTATGTAGGTTTCGTCATCCATGATAACACACCCCATTTTTTTGGTTAGAAGTTTGTCATAAAGCTTCCGAGCTCTCGGTTTCACAGATTCAGCTTGTTTTGGATTTCGTTTTGGCTGCTTCTGCTTCCGACGGGTCTGCAGACTTATTTTTCCCTTGGCACGCATAACGTTACTCGCCGTGGTTCCAAGCTTTCTCGCCACATCTCGTACTGACACTGAAGGATGCCGCTTGTAGTATTCCTTAACCTTTTTGTCCATTGTGGGATCAACAGGCCCGGGTTTTCTACCACGTCTTGGGGCATCAGTAAATGTGCACTCTCCACAATACTTCCGCAATGCCTTCTTCTCTGGCTAATTTTCTTATAGAAAGACCACTCACGGTGCCCCATTTGTGCACAATTCGCTTTCTTTGCTCGGGAGAAAGGCCACGCATTTTCAAAATTTCGCACTAAATGTTAGAAAAAAATACAACATCTGTTTCTTTTGGATGTAAACAACAGGACACAGCCAACGTTTGGTTGAATACTGCACGTTATTCGAAATGACGGTTGATCGTAAGTGCTATTATAATTATCGGAGCGGTCTATACCATGAAACTGAAAATATTTTATATTTTTTGGTTGACGCTCGAAAATTCAAATTTAAAAGTCAGCTGAGAAAGCTTGGATACTTGATCCCGTAGAGGTTCGCAGAGTCTAGTAATAAAACTGTACATCGTCTTTGTTTTAAGTTAGTAATTCGTTAATATTCTTTTAAGTTTGTCATTTTCATATATTTTGACCTAATGGACAACTTTTGAGATTGTTGAATACTTTTGACATTATGTAATATTATTTACATTGTTTGATATCATTCGAGGTTATTTGATATTGCTTTACATTTACGCAAGTTTCTACGATTTTGATGGATTTAACAATTGTGACAGTGTTTTCAGATTTGATAGTTTTTGACATTTTTGCATCTGACCATTTTATTCACCAAGGTCTTTCATATCGATTTCAGCAACACTTGAAAGATAACGCTTGAATGTCATTTTAACACCAGTGTTTAATATTGCCTTTTTCATAAGCTGTTATATAATGAAATACTAAAGTATACTTTTTGCATGTCTAGCTGTAAAATAGTAACGAATTTAATCTTAACATAATTCTAACAATTTGATTACTTAACTTCCCTTTCATACTAACGCAAGCTTCCTCTCTAGAAACGACAACAATTTTTACCTCTTCTAACCATTATATTTTTTTCTCTTCACTCTTTCCACCAAGGAAATGCTCTCCAGATCTTCGCTGGAAACGCAAAAACTAGAACTCATGTCGGCCATGAGCGAACTAAAACTGCAGCAAGCGGCCTTGGAACGAGAAAATCTAGAATTACGAACCAGTTTGGTTAACGGTACCCCGCTTACCAACGGTAGCTTGCTCACCAATTTGTTGAACAATAACAGCAGCAACATCACGGCGAGTCTTCTGCGGCGGACAGCGCCACTCGGTAGTGGGCGCCTTGTCACCTCAACACCCGGGAACTCAGTCAACACATCACCACTGCATCACGGTAGCCACGGTAGTCTGCCCCAGCAAGCCGGGGCCACCTCACCTAGTCCTATTACACCAAAAGTTTGCTTCATAAAAACCTGAAAGGCTTCAGTCAACTAATTTGGAATTTGTTTTTAGACCCCACCAGCTTCCTACCGGCAGCGAGTGGATCTACACTACAGCAGTCTTCCACGGCAAGCCTTCGCGACGACACTGTCCACCGCCAGCGGATCAAGCGGTAGTAGTTCCGGGGCCAGTGCACCCGTCAACGGTTCCTCTGACGCCACCGACGCCAACGCCAATCTGAGGCGCAACGTAGCATTTGGTAAATGTCTAACCTCACTAGAAAGAAATATCATTATTCTTAATTCTAAAGCTGAAACGGTCCCTCCTGCACCGACCGATTCTGCTTTCCTTCCAGCAATCGCACCTTCAGTAGCGGATTCCAATGTTAGCGGTGATGCAGCTTTTAATATGTCCGCATCGATGAATGCTCTATCGCTGTCCAGTGCGCTCAGCTCAAATTTGAAACAAACCAGACCGACTTTCGCTTCGGCACAGAATATTCACTGCACGGAACCTCCGGTTGGGTCGTCCCGTGAACAGTTGATCGATCTCGACCAAGATCATCAGGAACGAGCGACTACGGAACCACCCACCGGAACGGTGGCTCAAAGTGATGCTCCAAAGTCATCACAAAACACTCAACTGGCAGCCAAGAGCACTCCCATTCTGGATGCGGGTTTTCGTTCGCAGAAAAATGTTTTCTTCCCGTCTACCGCCGTTGGCGATCAACTGCGTGGATATTCCGTTCCAAATCTAGGTTCTTTGTTTTTGTTTTTCCGCGACGCCTAACTGCATCATCGTGGCTTTCAGTTGTGTCTTCATTTTCAGTTGTGTCTTCACTCGAAACGTGTCCCTCTCCCTTTTTTTCCCTCCCATTCCTGGTTTGGTTGTTAGTGATTGATTAACACACGTTTGGTTTTGTACAGTTAAACTTTGTTCTTGGTCGCGACTTCGATGAGACAAAGGATGAAGATCAGGACCAAGAACAAACGTAATTCAAAATTAACCCTCTGGCGTTTGTTTCGATTTAGCTCCTGTAGTTCAGAAATTTAATCCACTGTCCCAAGTCGGATCGTTGTCCACATTAAAAGCATCCCATTAGTTTGAAGTGTCTCCAGTTTGGCCGCTAACCGCAACAACAGGATTAGCAACACCATCAGATCCAAGCTGTTGTTCGCTTTGTTGATGGATTTAATTATCGGAGCGGTAATTTCAACTCGTTTCTAAAATTTTCGATTTCATCTCATCTCCACAGCAGACTCCGGAACGATTTCCAGTGACCGCACTGACGGACAGGCCAGCCAACGGAGCTACACACCGCAACCTTCGCCGTCCCCATCGATGAGTCACAAAAATCTGAAAGGCTTGCGAAATATCTTTGGCAAAATCAAACGCAGCAACAGTGGCACCCTGGAGGACGCACCAATGGAGGGCGATTTTAGACGGGGCGGCATCCGAGCCACTGCCGGTGGACGTTTAGGTTGGAGTACGGAGTTCCGAAAGCCGGACAAACCGTTCCGGGAGTGGAGTTTGGATGTGTTGTGCCAGTGGTTCGAACAGCTCGGGCTCAACATGTACGAGGAGGATCTACGACGGTGGCTGAAGGTGGGCGGAGCAGCCGAACTCGCCCAAGCTTCTCCGGTGGACATTGAAAAAGAATTGAACATTAAAAATCCCCTGCATAGGAAGAAGATTGTGTTGGCGGTGATCGATTTCACGGGAAGTGATGATAGTGATGTGTTGTTTAAGAATGCCGGAAAGTTGGATACACCTTGGGTAGGATATGAAGCTGAATTCTTGAGGAGTCTTTAATGAAAATTTTAATTTTTTCACAGGTTATTCGATGGTTGGATGACGTAGGTTTACCCCAGCACAAAGATAGCTTCACTGCCGCCCGAATGGATGGACGCATGTTGCACAAACTGACCATGGACGATCTAGTCACCCTCCATGTAACTTCCTGTCTGCATGTGGCCAGTATCCGGCGGGGTATTCAGCTGATGAGAGAGCAAAAGTGGAACCCGGAGTGTTTAATCCGACGCTCTATAACGGATGAATCGTGTGGCATAAAGGATGAGGTGCAGCTGTGGTCCTGCCATCGGATAATGGAATGGCTGAGGGCCGTCGATCTCTCGGAGTATGCGCCGAATCTTCGCGGTGCCGGAGTTCATGGCGCCCTGATGATGTACGAGGTTAAATTCACTGCCGAACTGATGGCTGAGTTGCTCAGCATTCCACCGAGTAAAACGTTGCTGCGAAGGCATCTGGCCACACACTTCAAGGAGCTGCTTGGTAGGGACATTATTCAAGTCAAGCGGGATGCGGAAAATACGCTCGGATTTCAACCGCTAACGTTGGCAGCTAAAATTAAGGTTACTTTTTAACATTAAGACTTGTTTTATCATTTTGTAAGTGATTTATTGTTTCTTGTAGACGCCCAAAAAGTCGCAGTTTTCGTTGAAGCGCAAAAAGAGCTCCAAGGGGCTCACCGGGGACGAGTGGAGCGAGTACGTGTGCCCGATGGGTGACTCAGGTCAGGAACATCTTCCCCCACAGCGACAGCTTCCGTCATCGCCAAAGTCCGCTGCATCCGCTGCTGGTTCCGTTAATAATACTGCTGTTGTAAATACCATTGCTACCACTAGTACTACTACCACCACTAGCAAGGATGTCAACCAGCAGCATTACAGCTACCACTCACACGCCACAAGTGCTTCCTCCTACTCAGCTAACACTAATCATGTCACTAGCAATCCGATGGCGGCTGTAAGTTTGTTATAACACATAAATTTAACACGAACCGTGCTAACGTTCACTGTTGTGTCTGTTTGCTTTGTATGTTGAACGTTTGTGACTAATCACAAAAAAAAATCGTAACGTTAAACGCGGAAAACTTTATGTCATTACTAACTCACTAAATAGGTTCGTTGAAATTAATATTTTCAATCTAAAAATCCAAGAAGATAGTTCATCGAAAAACGAAATTCATTGATTTTCAATGCTAATTTTTATATCATTCTGCTAATGATGAGTTATGTTGGAAATCAGTTATTGTTCAAACATCGACGGTAGACTATTGTTTACTACCTATTTGCGAGATTGCACTGTTTCATTGTTAATCTATACTGACATGAATGTGCATTGCTATTAAACACCCAACAGATTCGCTCGACTGAAGCACAAATGCATCTCTTTAAAAAAAAAAAAAACACATATTTTCAATGTCGAATAATTTTACAGCCGCATGATTCTAATAAACAGAATGGAATGTGATGAATGCACACTAACTCCACCTTGTGTGAGACCAATCGAAAGCGTGCCTTAGCCTATTTCGCCTTTTCATTCTATACTTTCAGGGACGCGATGAAGCTTAAAGGGGTTTCCCTGCCTTGGTAAATAAAAAAATCTATCTCAGTGTTTGATTCCCAGCGTACGTTTGCCTTTCCATCTGTCCCAATAACCTTCATCGCTTAAACTAAAAATTAGAACTCATCGTAGTACTTACGTATTTTGTGAGCAAAATGGATCAAATTTTGTCGTGAGGACGCTCGATAGTCATTCGTTGCAGTAGGCAACAGTGCGTCTCCATTTCCTGAGAAAAAAATACTCAGCAAACAGAAGCACCCTTCGTCGTGTGATTGTTTTTCGATTGTCTTGTTCATCGCACTAATTTGATCTGACTGCTTCCTTCCAGACGACGAAGACTCCCTATACCTCGTATCCCGACAGCACGCACAGCAGCAGCACAACCAGCAGCACCACGACTTCCGGAGCCGGGTCCGAAGTTGCTTCACATCAGCAACTGCTGAGTAATGTCAACAGCACCGCCGGCTCGGATTCGCCTACGTCAACGCGCAGCTCGACCACGTCCACCTCCTAGCAGCGGCTGATCTCGGCAGCCTGCTCCGTCTCTTCGACCGGATCCTCATCCCCGATACCGAGCAGTCTGATGTCGAGCAAGAATAACTACTATATTGCCTCCTTCTCACCGGTGAAGGACGTTTATAAGTCCGTTTCGACCAGCTCGAACTATTCTTCTTCGTCGTCGCTAGTGTCCACAGCGAGTTCGGCCCGACCACAGTCGCAACAATCGCAGCAACAGCAACAGCAGCAGCAGCAGCAAGCACAACAGATCAAAGGAGAAGGTGAATCATCAGACGGTGGAACTCCCGTACAGCGATCTGCCTCGTTTAATACCGCCTGTACTGTCCCGCTCAGTATTAGCAAGACCACGCACGTCAAGAATTCTGCTTCGTTCAGCAGCTGCTCCCTGCTGACGAAGGTGGCCAAAAAATCCGGTCTTTCCGGTTCACTGACTGCTAACTCGCTGCTGAAGTTCTCTACTTCCAGCTCCGCCAACAGTTTGCAGCAGCTAAAGCAGCAACAGCAAGCCAATGGTATCACTATTTCCAGCAACATTACGGAAGCTTTAGCAATGGCCGGTCAGAATCCAAATCCTTGCTTGTCAGCATCGTCATCCGGACAGCTCCGAACGCCACCGTCTGCTTCCTCGACGACGTCGTTAGCCTCTTCGACGACATCCACCGTGACGGCAGCTGCTGCAGCTCCTGCAACATCTTCCACCACTGCTGCTGCTGCTCTCTCGTTGTCGCAGTTCAGCAAGAACAACATTGTTGATTATTATGTTTAATAGTAAGGAAACCTGTAGTCACTAAGATGTAGGAACCCAAAATGTAGAGATCTTATTTTTTTAGATAGATCACATTTTTACATTTAGGTTAGTACGAAAGGTCGCCTACTCGATGCTTGGGACGATTCGAGGTAGACCGAGAACGAATGTATTTCTCTACTCTCTTTCAACCTTTCTGTTCTTTCTTTCAATCGAGCTAAGCAAACCATGAAACCATGTACCATTGAGAGTAAAATAAAATCTATCAACAAACAACGGGAACAAAACGCCCCACTGAATACGACCAGATATTTATACCACTACTAATGAGTAATAGACTAAAGTAAAATTTATTCTAATGTGTACCTATTAGAAGAAACTAGATCCTATTATGATAAAATAAGATAAGAACGAAGTCATCATATCTTGTACCAATAATATTCGAAACCCGCAGAAATACTTCTACCAGTGTTTAGACATTTTCTATCTATACGTGATAAACCGAACATCCCTTTCCTTGGACCAGACAAGCGGCTAGCCATGCTGCAGCAATTAGTGCCAATTGAAATAAGCTTGAGTTGAATAAAAAAAATCACAAGTAAGTTTGTAATTAAAGTATTAGAATTTCCGTCATAACTTCCATGTTGAATAAAGTTAATACTTTATAAGCAGACACCCGGTTATTACGGGAACGATAAAATGATTGTTGAACCCTTCAGAATTACCCTTCAAACAGAAATTTACCATCGTACACATTACCACCGGAAGTTGTATTTCAGCTACTCGCGCTAACAGTAAACTGTATTGACGGTTTGATTCGAATTTGACTCTGAACAAGACTCAGTTTTTCACTTTCATTTGTAAATGCATTTCGTTGGGATACCTGCACTTGTCAAATGCAATAACACAACACACAGGCACAATAAAAGAAAAAAAAAAATAAACGGTAAAGAAAGTCGCGAGCGATATTCCGAAGCCAAAGACAATAATAAATCACACAGCAGAACAGTTGGATGCAATAGAGAGGATACAGTTTTTCTCGCGTATTAGAAAGTTTACAGGAAATAACCAGTACAGGAAATAAAGTTACAAAAGTAAAGATAGGTAAAAAGTTACTCTAGTGTTGCAATGCTAGACCAGTCTTCGGTAAAAAATTAACTTTTAAACTTTTCTCAAATCTGTGCCCTTGATCTATTTTCACTTTCTGCTCTTCCTCTAGAGTACGATTTACTTCCACTTGCTTTTGGAGGAAGATGTTTTCAACAACAAATAATTTTGCATGTAAACTTCAATCGAGTAATTCGACACATCGTTGTTAAAATTATATGCTATAAGAACAGTCAGTCTATGCTGATAAAACCTGTGCGCGTTATAACAAAATACAAGAAATAATAATACCAGTTACAGTTTGTTGAAAGCCAAATGAAGCAAAAATGGTACGGCGCGTAGTGTATAGATAATTAAACTAAACTAATAAAAATCTGTTGGAAAGTTGTTTACCGTTTTTTGCGAGTATTGAAAATTAAATACAAACATAAGTACTAATTGACAAACCAAACACACCGACAGCTGTCGAGGGCGACGAGAGGCGTCTTGTAATCACGACCAGAATGACTTGTACTCTGAAATGATATTTTGACGGTTCGGTAGTAGCCAAAAATATTCAATATTGG